>NC_084897.1:9272127-9377127 GCF_958979055.1 Alnus glutinosa | reverse complement strand
GTCTTGCAGAAACTTCCCAAACAGTGTCGACTGAAATCTAACTCCGTGTAGAACTTGGAATAGCTTGACCTAGCGTCCGAACAATGTTGCTCTAACATCCAAACGTCTTCAATGCTGAAGCTTATAGACACTGCGGGGCGTCTGGACGCCTTCATAGGCCCGTCTGGACAGTTGCACAGGAACCAGTTGATCTGACTTGGAAAATGTATGGAAACTTGATGGATATCTTCTAGAAACTTGTGACCAATCACATGGCTTGAAACGGACACTGTCCATATAACTTGAAATTTTTGAATAAAATCGATAAACCTGTTTAAAATGTAACCGTTACATAAAATGTTTTTGTCATCCAGAATGTTGCCAGCATAAAATACTAACAAACTCCCTCCTTTGGCCATTCTGGAACAAAAAACACTTGATCGGTTTGGAAATACTTTCCTAGACCAAAACAAAAAATACTCCCCCCCCTTTTTGTCTCAAACTGACAAAGGGTAAACAGAGTATAAGAGAAAAATCACAATTACTAAAATTCAAAACAACAAGAATAATAGTAAAGTGTCTCATCAAAAGCTCAAATCAACATAAGAGAAAACCAAAACCTCAAGATATCACATCTCCTGAATTTGAGCCACTTCGGCTTCTTGCTCCTGAAGCCGGGAGACCATAGACTGAAAATCTTCAGTCACTTGAGTCTTCTAGCCCGAAACCAATCATCCGCAGAATGAAATCTCTAAATAAGTGGTCTGCAAGACGATAAAGAAGATTCACCACTGAATCTTTAGCTAGTGCAGATCTAGAGGAAGAAGTTACAGAAGACTCTGTATGAGCGGGGGGAATTTTGAAATCTAAGACCTTTGGAATTTTGAACATAAGACTTCAACACTAGTCAGTTTTCCAAAGAGCCCTCTGTTTGACGCTATGTTAGAAGCCGCAGAACTACATATTCTTGACAAGATTAGACAGAAATACCAATGGTTTTCCTTTATCCACAAGAAAATATTAGATCCTGTTAGTTCAAAAAGTATGTGGTATAAAGACGGCTGTCAAGTGGATGCACAAATGAATGAAAAAATAGAGCAATCCAAAAGACACAGATATATCAATATCCAACGAGTACAAAGACACAATAATCATGCACAATATCTCAAATCAACATCCCAAACAATGATTATTCCAATATAAAAAGGACCAAAGCTTTAAAAGAATAAGAGAAGTCAAAGATAATACCTAGGAATGAGAAGAAAGTGCAGAGAATTCCAAAATCTCGAGATAAAACCACGAGAAAAACACAACATGAAAAAAATAAACGAACAATGCAATGCTATGCTAAAGGCAAGAAGTATAAGGAACGAGAATATTTACCCAGAAAAGATCTCATCCAGACGAAACACTAGCCTATCAAGATGCATGCTGTAAGAATAACATTCGGCAAAAAAAAAAAACCGAGTGTGTTTGGACATGAAAGCCATACGCATCCGAACACAAAAGAAGGTATGTCCGGACGTTTCACACAAGAAAGCTGAAACTAGAGAAAAATTTGCAGAAAAATATTTTTCCTAACGTTATCTTTAGAACACGCATGCATAAATAACTGATAAAGTAGTTCAATAGCATTTCAAAAATATACCAAGATATAATTGAGAGTTAAGAGTCAATAAGTACAAAAATTTCCCTCCAAATAGAAATTTTTCAATAGTAAACTTAACTCATACTATGCGTGTGTGTGTGTGTGTGTGTGTGTGTGTGTGTGTGTGTGTGTGTGTGTGTGTGTAAAAGCTTTCTCAATAAGGTATGATCTTCGCTGATATGATTTAAAGCAACTGAATTTTTTAAATAAGAGAGAAATTCATAGTTAGATTAGTCAAAAGTCAAACCTTATCTTACTAGGGCCTAGTCACCCTCATCTGATACTCTCCCTCTAAGAAGCAACACTATTTTTCTTTTTACTTGCACCATAGAGGACAAGATTAATAGTTGAGTTAGCACAGAAGCAGTGAATTTATTCATATATCAATAAGCACAGAATTATAACTGCTTGTATCACTTAGTGCTGCAACTGAGAGAGAAAGCCAGAATTTATATGGTCTAGGTTCAACTAGCGAGTTGGTTTTGACCATCTTAGCACACAAAAATCTCTCTTAAAGAATTTTCAAAAGCAGAAAATCAGAGGTAAAAAGTGTACCTTAGGGGAGCCTTGGATAGTGCACATTTTTCATCGCATGAGAAAAGCAACTATCTAATATGGATGCAACAAGGAAACTTTGCATATATCAAGTATAAACTCTCAATTATATAAAGGCAAAAATAATTAATGCATCAAGAACGGAGATATCAGTTAAACATACAAAAGATATCTGAGAAGCTATATAAGGGAACAATAAAAATCTGCATCCTTTTCCCCTTTTTTTTTTGTTGAAAAATAAAAGACAAAAACAACAAAGACATGCTTAAAAGGAAAAGAACATATGTCTAGACAAAGCATGTAGGTAAGAGCAAACCTGACCTCAGGAAGAGAGGTTTGACTATACCAAGACAGAAAAGCAGTGACATGCTTTCTCTGTCATCCCTAGAAAGTACTTACAGAAATTTCTCAAAGCAACCATGAGAAAATCTAGGGATAGAAAAGGTGGTTCCTCAAACAGAATGCAAGGAAAAAATAGGATATATAAGATATGACAACCAATGCAATGCAAACATACCTGGTATGCACTAGGATTTAGGAACCAAAATCCTAGGCATGGTGAGACTGCACCTATACTAGGTGAGTCCATCCCCACTCAAGGGGTGAATGGTGGTAGATGTGATTGGATATTGCTCATACAATCCATTCTCCTCAGCATACCTTATAACAAGCTTAGCAACCCTTCATAGGCATGGTTGCTATCGGGCTTTTGAGCTTTTTCTTGTAGTGCCTTGATGTGTTCTTCGGAACAAACCGCTGTTGTCGCCGCTGATGCCGTGGAACCTGATGTCTCGCCGAAGGTAGAGTACCTGATGTGGTCTTAGTAGGCAACTTCCTCTGAGCCTTCTTCTTTTGAGCTTGGAGCTGTGGACATTTGGGTCGGATGTGACCGATGATGCCGCAGTAATGACAGGTGGGCATGCTTCTTCTGTTTGAATGCTGCTTGACTTTCTTTGGTTCAAATTGAGCCAGATAGCAATTATAAGTCACTTGATTAGCAACCTCATTTGAAGGATTGATTATTCTGCTTCTCAATCGCTTGCCTTCATTGAGATTTCCAAGAAGCTGCCTGGGAGGATGATTGAGCTTGACCCAAGAGGCGGGCTCTTTCGGAGGATTTATTGGCTCTGGATCTTGATCTGATGTAGAATCAGTTTCCTCAGTAGGCACAGCATCAGTTGAGTCAGGAGGAGCATCTGCTGCTTCAGGAGAGACAGGATCAAGAAGAGGAAGGCTTGCTCACATCATCTGTGGGAGAAGGTAGTGCTTCTAGGGCGGACTGAGGAATCTCCCCCTTGCTATGTGCCCCAATTTCATCATCAATGATCACATTTATAGACTCCATCACAATTTTTGTTCTGGTGTTGTAGACCCTATAGGCACGACTGTTGGTGGAGTATCCCAAAAATATGCCTTCATCACTTTTGGGATCAAACTTTTCCAGATTTTCCCTGTCTCTTAGAATATAGCATTTACTACCAAAAATTGAAAAGTATTTAACAGTGGATTTCTTACCTCGCCAGATCTCGTAAGGTGTCTTGCTAGTCTCTGGCCTCAAGTAGACTCTATTGATGATATGACATGCAGTGTTGACAGCTTCTCCCCAAAAATGTTAAGCAAGATTTTTAGAATGAATCATTACTTGAGCCATCTCCTGTATAACTCTATTTTTTCGCTCCACAACCCCATTATGTTGAGGAGTAATTGGAGAGGAAAACTCTTGTTCAATGCCATAAGAGAGATAGAATTCTTTAAACCAAGCATTCTCAAACTCTCTGCCATGATCACTGCGGATCCTCATTGTTGGTTTGTAATTGGCTACATTCTGTTAGACAAAATCACTTCTATGTAATGATGTTTTTATACAGGGGTTCAATCATTTTCAGAAGTCTTCTTATTCAGAGTTATGGTTCAAGAAGATTCTGCTCAGATTCCAAGTCAGAGAAATCGGATCCTTTACATCCGTCCGGACGACGTGATATTTCGTTCAGACGCTCAACTATCCAAGCATCATCCGTTCGGACGACTAGAACTTTTCGTCCGGACCTTCCTCTGTGTCGAGAAGCTTCGAACTATTCCAAGTTGCATCCGTTCGGACGATGTGTATTCCCGTCCGGACGAGCTCATTCATAAGTCAAGTCGTGCATTCAAAGTTCAACCGACCGGACAATAGTCTTCATGGTCCGGATGCTCAAGCTTCATATATGGAAATTGCGTGCATCAAATCAACCGTCCGGACGATAGCTGTTATGGTCCGGACATGCCAAGCCTTGATATGGAAATTGCGTGCAGCTAAATTACAACTGTCCAGATGCTAGGGCAACACTGTCCGGACGCGGCTCAATTCAAGAAATAATTTCAGTGAATTTGGACAGCCGATCGCACAGTTGTCCGTCCGGACGCCTTATGTCTACCGTCCGGATGGAGCCTAGGTATTTCGAGTCAGACGCGTATTTGAACTCCTGTAGCCTATAAATAGGGGCCGCTAGGCTTGAGAATTGTAAGAATTCGGTAGTGAATTTCGTAGAAGCTTAGAGAGTTTATTGTAAGAGTTATTGTGCTGAAGCGTCCTCTATGAAGCCGTTGCCAAGTGTTGTTGCTGTTCTGAACTAAAGTCTATCTTAGGGGTTGGCCCTAAGGTAAATGATTCCATTGAAGACCCCTTCAAGTAGGTGACTTGGTTGGGAAGCATTCGTGTTAGGTTACACGTCAGACTGCTAAATATGATCGCTGTATCGGGTATGTGAGTGTTACTGTCTATATACTAGCTTTGTCTTCTGAATAGTGGATATCCTGAGTTTGACTGCCCCAGAGTGTTTTTTCTCTTAATTGAGTTTCCACTTCGTCAACAAAATATATGTTTCTTAATTTTTCGCATTGTGATATTTTGTTGCACACTATTGTACACACTTGATAAATTAGAAGTCCTTTAATTTTCACTCATGATGGGACAATTTTGCTCTATCTGGATCTTTTTGAACAATTGCTGAGTGGCTTCAAAAGCATCAGACTTTTCCTGGAGAAGAAGAGCCCAAGTGTACCGAGAATAGTCATCTACAATAACCAAAATATATTTCCTCCCAACGAGAGTAGAGGTTCGGGTGGGACCCATGAGATCCATATGCAGCAATTCTAAATTACGGGATGTGAGAATACCTGATGTTTTCTTATGAGCAGCACGAGTCTGTTTTCATAGTTGGCATGGACCGCAAACTCCTTTCCCAGTTCCTTTCATTTTAGGAAGATCTTTGACAACTTCCTTGCTAGCAATTTTGAGCATGTCTGTGAAGTTTAGATGACCCAACCGTTGATGCCACAGCTCACTATCATCAATGGTAGCTTTATTACAAATAATCTGAGGAGAGACCAGGGAGACCATAGCAGTTTTCACTGGTCCTTTCTCCTCCCATTAGCCACTCTCCATTGTTGTCAAAGATGTTGCATTCTTTTTTGGAGAATTGGACAACTAAGTCATCATCACAAAATTGGCTGATGCTGAGGAGATTTTCCTTAAGACCCTCAACATATAGAGCTTTTTGAGATACCCCTAACCCTAGAATGTCAATCTATCCTTTGCCCATCACCTTGGCCTGACTACCATCTCCAAAGGTAATTCTTCCTCCTCTGCCCATTTGAATATCTTTGAGAAGTGCCTTGTCATCTGTCAAATGTTTGGAGCAAGCACTATCCAAATACCACAAGCAAGTATCTAGGACTTTTAAAGCAGTATGAGCAACTAAACTAAGATTGTCACTTTTCCTAATTCAAACTTGCTTATTAGAGGTATTCTTTCCCTTTTTAGACAGGACAAAATTTTTCTCATGAGGGGTAGGACTCTCTAATTTTTTACTGATGAGCTTAACTTGATCACACAAATTCATGACTTGATTTTTAATACCAGGCTCATCATCCCTTGGTACATGTTTTTTATCCCAAGGCTTTTGAGAGCGTAATTGAAAGCAGTTGGGGCGAATATGACCACTAATACCACAATAATGACAAATAGGGATAGAATTGTACCTTTTATTCGCACTTGAAGTATGAGGATGATGAGTAGACATGCTAGGTTTGACAAACATAGTTCTATGAATAGGTATAGCATGTGAAGAAGATGTAACATCATCATTACTCATAACAGAATCACAAGGTTTTTCCAAAGGCAATTTTGAGTGCATTAGAGCATCTTCTAAACATTTAATTTTTTTAATAAACACATCTTTTTCTATTTCAAAGCTTTTAAGTCTTTGAAGATGATCTATGCTAAAAGTTTTACAACTTTCAAATTGTTCAAATAATTTGTCACACATCCTTTGGAGTTCACCTTTTTCCATCACAAGATAAACAAAGAAAAAACTAAAAGTCAATAAAAGATCACACTCAAGAAATTAATCTTAACCAGAGTGTACCAAGCTTTGATACCAATTGAAAAATAAATATTTGACTTCTAAATACTAAGTGTGTGTTCGTGTGCAACAAAATATCTTAAATGTGGAAAATAAAATAGACAAGATATTTGTTGACGAAGTAGAAACTCTGTGAAGAGAAAAACCACTCCGGGGCAGCCAAACTCAGGAATCCACTATCCAAAGACAAAGCAAGTTACAAAGCACTCGTACTCACAAAACCTATTGCAGTAGTCATACCTTTAACTATAACACGAAGCCCATCGTGAACGCTTCTCAACCAAGTCTCCTACTTGAAGAGGTCTTTGATGGAATCATTTACCTTAGGGCCGACCCCTAAGATAGACTTCACACGAACAAAGAGCACACACCGGCAAAGGCTAGAGAGCTAGCGGATCTTCAATTCTCCATAAACACCCTCTCTAAGCACTATGGAATTCTATATTGAATTCTTACAAATAACAAGTCTAGAGCCATCTATTTATAGGCTTACAGAAAACCTAATTCTGCTCAAATTCGGACTCTGGCGAGTTGGCATCCGGATAGTCTTCTGCGACCGCTTTTCCAAAATAACGCGATTATTCCCATGATAGGATCACGTCCGAACGGTCTTTACTGTCACTCCTTTCTGAGTCCGTAAAGGAAACCCAAAATATTCTGGAACGCTGGGTAGCGTTTGGACGTGTTGACACGTCGTCCGAACGTCTTGCAGAAACTTCCCAAACAATGTCGACTGAAATCCAACTCCATGTAGAACTTGGAATAGCTTGACCTATCATCCGGACGGTGTTGCTCTAACGTCTGGACTTCTTCAACACTGAAGCTTCAAAACACTACGGGGCGTCCAGATGCCTTCAAAGGCCCTTCCGGACGATTGCACAGGAACCAGTTGATCTGACTTGAAAAATGCATGGAATCTTCATGGAAATCTTCTAGAAACTTGTGACCAGTCACATGGATTGAAACGAACACTGTCCATATAACTAGAAGATTTTGAATAAAACCGTTAAACCTATTTAAAATGCAACCATTACATAAAGTGTTTTTGTCATCCAGAATGTTGCAACATAAAATACTAATAGCCTCAAATAATAATTTTGTAGGAAATTGGATCAAGAGTAACTTCCATTGGGTCCTTAAACAACGTATTAAATCAAAGAACACAATATAAGTAGCAAAGAAGAAATTCCAAGTGAATCAAATAATATTTCCTTGAAAGTTCATCTTCAAACCATATTAAGGGAGTGTTAGAACTCAATACAGTGAAAGTGATTTCAAACGCTTTCTCGGGAATATTCAAGAAACGACTTTATACATGGATTACTTACCAAGATGGTTTTGGAAAGCAATTCACCAATCAATCCCAAGGTGCCTATGTGGTAGCCAGGAAGAGGAGAGAAATTTTGAAGCAAAAACCAAGCCTAGGCCGTGTATGGTGTAAGAGAGGAGAGAAGGAAAACCAAAGCATAAGTTTGCACTCAAGTTGTCTTGAAAATGTGTAAATGAAACCCAAAGCCTAAGATTGATATTTACAAGGGAAAACAAAAAACAAAAGCAAAAACAAATGGAAGAGGAGAAAGGTGAAAAAAGTTACTTCTTTGATAACCAAAAGTCCAGTCTTCCTTTTACTTCTTGATTTTATTTTATTTTTCTCCCTTTTACTTTTTGATTTTGATGACCATTAGTGAACTAGAGTCCAAGAGCTTTATGGACAAGAATGGCCAGTACTAGAAGGATTTTATGGACAGTTTTTAACTTTTGTAGATAGTTTGAAAGATTTAAAAACACCGTTTTTTGGGCAAAAATTCAACTTTCACCGAATTGAATTCTAACTTCACACTAGTCTTAAGTGACAACTATTTGTCTTAAGTGACAACTATTTATTTACTAAATTGATTTCATATACGTCCAAATTTATTTACTAAAAAGTCAACATATGCTACCACAAGGTAAAGATTTTAGTTAGGGGTAATTATCTTTTCTTCCCATGAACTACCAACTTTTGCAGATACCCCCCACGAACTACCAACTTGACCAAAATAGAGCATTCAACTACCACAGTTACATACTTTGCCCCCTTCCGTCAGTCAGAGTGGTTAAAATAGACGGTCAACGGGTCATGTGCGGTTCACGTGCCGTCCAAGCATTTTTCACGCCCCTTTTGCCCTCAGCTATGGTTTTGAAAAGACAAAAATACCCTCAGTTAAAAAACGTCCAAATTTGAAAAATACACCCCTGTTGAATTACACATATGCCCTTACTTTATCATCCAAAATGTCTGGAATGCCCGGTGAAAACCTAAGAGAACCCTAGTCACCCATTGCGCCGCACAACTCGTCTTCTACATGCTTAGGAAAAAAAAAAAAAAAAACGTCCTTTACACTCTCAGAAACCCTAGAAATCTTCTAGAACCAAAGATTCTCACTTCGTGGTCGCACTAAAAATTCGGAACAAACCAAGATTCGCACTAAAAGGTCGCACTTGTTTCAGATAATTTTCGACTTTCACTTTTTTACTAAATTAAAAAATGTGTTTTTTCTTGTCGAAGTGAACGCAAAATTTAACTCCGACATTATGTGTGGTTGTTGTTGTTTTGTGCGATAAAGTCGATGGGTTTGTTAATTGTTTATTGCTTTTGGGTTTTTTTTTTCTTGTTTTTTTCTCTAGTGGTCCCGTACAGTTGTTTGTGATTATTTGTCGGTGGTACCCATTTGTTTGTTTGTAATTAATTTTTTCTCTTAATTGGTCCCAAATGTACATGGATATGGCAGGTTATTGTATACACTCTGACCTAATAGATGTAATTCAACAAGTTTTGCATTATTGTCTGCAACAATTTTTGTATATTTTATTAACAACTATTCGTCAAAGAACATGATTAAATATGTAGTTATTTTAGTGGGACCTCTATTTAATTAATTGTTTCATGAAGATAGCCAAAACAAAAGAAAAAAAAAAAAAAAAAAAACCGACTAAAATATGCTTTTGTCTGCATCAACTAGGTATTTAGTAACCCTGAACTTGAACACTTCTAGTACATGGTGGGTTTCTAGTTCAGATGTAACTTAGAGCCGTAAATAATTCAAATTCAGCTGATAACTACTATGAGAACCATAAGTGTTTACTTGTTCGATTAATGTGCCATTGATTCTGTTACCTAGAATATGACATCAAATGAGGTAACAAAGTATGCTGAATGTTTTTGTGACACCCTGGTAAAGTTAGTCACTGATTAATGTGCCACTGATTCTGTTATCTAGAATATGACATCAAATTAGGCAACAAAGTATGCTGAATATGTAGAACCTTAAGTGGGACCTCTATTTAATTAATTTTGATATTAAAACAATAAAGTTAGTCAATAACAAACCAACTTCATTTGATATGTAGTTAATAAGAAATTAAGATGAATTAAAACCTTGGCATTTCATGGATTCCATGCATGCACCAAAAATAAAATACTAACTATTCTCCAGGGTGGGCAGGCTGTTAAACAGAAAAGATAACTCTTCCCGAGGCCCCCGCCAACGTCTCCAAACTCCCTAACGTTGCCGTCAACTGCCACGTCCCGGTTCAGGAATTTTAACCCGATTCCCTTTCGAAGCTCACGTGCAGCACGCTATCATACAGGCTTCCCCCGTCTCTTAGGATCGACTAACCTATGTGCAAGTGCCGTTCACATGGAACCTTTCCCTTCTTCGGCCTTCAAAGTTCTCATTTGAATATTTGCTACTACCATGAAAATGATATGAAAACCTATCTTCAATTTGGATACTCACCTAGACACAGGAAAATAAGTGTATTTTATTTCAAAGTTTTTTTTTGTCAACAAATGATCTCTTTGAATTTAGTAATTTGCAATACTTGAGTTTCTATAGGAAGGCAATCATCTTAAAACTGACCATGGAGTGTGATCTTAATAGTTTCTCCCTTTTTATTACTATTATTATTTCTCTATTTTTGATTAAGTTATCTTCACAAGTACTCGTATTAGTTTCTATGTTATATGTGTAGTGTCAAGTAATCGGCATATACAATGGCAAACAATGAAATGATCTTTAGGGTTCATTATGGGGGTCAGTTTGATCGGCGATATAGGTGCACATATGTTGGAGGGAATGTAGGGTTGTACGAAAAGTCTTATGACCTAGATCGTTTGTCTTTTATTGAGATCGAAACAGTAGTTAAAAAGTTTGGATACCAACCAGGTGACCTAGTTTACTATCGTGAACCCTATAAAGAATTAGATGATGGGTTGGTTCTATTAACATCTGACGAGGATGTCGTCAAAATGGCTGATGCCTTTTTAGGCGAAAATCTTGTTATGCTTTACACGGTTTCTTTTGTAAATGTTGGTGATGAAGTAGTATGCCCAAATGTGGGTGAGGGTGAAGAGGGTGAGAATAGTGGAGATGAGGAAATGACGAGGAAGGTTTTAAATGAACCATACTGGAAGGCAGTGATGAGTGATGATGACAATGCATGGGATACTATTGATGAACCAATAGCTGGTACATCAACCCGTGGAGGTGAAACTTCCACATTTGGAGATGATTGGCATGATTTTATTGAGTTTGATGAGGAAGCTGTTGGTGAGAATGATGGAGATAGTGGTGATGAAGAGGGTGCCCATGGGGAGGTAGCTCAACCAGAGACCACTCATGTTGGTGGCTCAAGCCGTCCAGCTACTTCGGCGGCCCAATTATTGGATGACGATGAAGAGGATGAGGTATCCTCTAAGTTGGCCAGAAGTGATATTTTGGTAACTCCTCCTAAAAGTGATGAGGAGTATGAGGCGATTAGTGGGGCTGAGTATGTTACTAGGACTTCTCAGTTTCAAGATGTGGACATGGAAGACCCGCATTTGGAGGTGGGCATGTCATTTGATTCGACAGGTCAGTTCAGGAAAGCTATGAGGGAATACAATTTGTTTAGGGCGAAGGATGTTGAGTTCACAAAAAATGATGGGGACTGGGTGATTGGAGTTTGTAGGAATAGGGCCATGGGTTGTCCTTGGAGAGTTTATAGTGCATCTGTATCGGGTGAGATGACCTTTTTTGATTAAGTCACTGAACCCTAACCACCGATGTACAAGATGTTACAAGTCTTCGATTGTAAATTCTAGGTGGATTGCGGATAGGATGGTCCACAAATTTAAGACACAGCCAAACTATCCACTTGCAGCTCTCTGTGAGGATGTGAAAAGGAGATGGAATGTGGAAGTCAGTTTTAGACAACTGTATAGGGCAAAGGAGAAGGCCAAAGAACAGATAGAAGGTAAGAACAAAGAACAGTACAAGTGGTTATGGGACTATTGTGCAACTGTGAGGCAAACTAATAGAGGAAGTACAATGTTGATGAAAGTTGAAAGGCCTACTTTAGATATCCCACCCACTTTTCAACGGTTGTATACGTCCTTGGCAGCATGCAAGGATGGTTTTAGACAGGCTTGTAGGCCTGTGATAGGTGTTGATGGCTGCTTTCTTAAGGGACGTTATGGGGGGCAACTATTGGCTGTTGTTGGGAGAGATCCGAATGACAACATTTATCCCATTGCAATGGCTATAGTTGAAGCTGAAACGAAGGATAGTTGGAGTTGGTTTCTAGAGACATTGGTGGCTGACCTTGGTCCAAATGGATCTATTGGCTGGACATTCATCTCAGACAGGCAGAAGGTATGTTTGTTTGTTGAGTTTGAATATTAAATTATTGTTGTTTCTACATACATTTTCACTTGTGCATTGACATTCGTGGTTGTAATTAACTATGTTGTTTTTTTAATTATTTGTCTTATGTTGTTTTGTGCCTAGGGTTTGATTCCAAGTTTCGAGGTAGTGCTACCAAGTGCCCCGCATCGCATATGCATGAGACATATGTATGTGAACTTTAGGGGCGATGGGCACAAAGGATTGGTGTTGAAGGACAAGTTGTGGAAGGAAGCTGCTGCCTACACCATTAATGGATTCAACCGGGAAATGGCGGAGTTGAAGAAATTGAGTCCAGCTGCTCATGATTATGTGGAGAAGATTGACCACATATCTGGGCAAGGGCATTTTTCCACACAGCCCCAAAGTGTGATTTGATAATGAACAACCTATGTGAGTGCTTCAATTCGTACATTATCAAAGCTCGGGACAAGCCAATCATTACCATGCTAGAGATGATTAGGAAGAAATTAATGCGGCAGTACCAAAAGAAAAGGCAAGGAATAAGGGAGTATATTGGGGAATGGTGCCCCAAGGTTGGAAGAATGTGGAAAGGATGCTGGAGAGTGCACTGCTCAGTATGCTGGGGAAGGACTATTCGAAGTGGAGTGTAGTAAGGGCACATTTGTCATTGACCTGATGCATCGTACTTGTGGGTGCAAGCAATTGGATATGACTGGCATCCCATGCCCACATGCCATCTCTGCCATATTATATCATTCTGCCAAACCTGAACAGTATCTGCATCGGTATTATAGTGTTGAGAGTTACAAGAAGGCTTACGACCTAATGATATACCCAGTGCCAAGCAAAGACCAATGGGTAAGAACCGACCAAGATGAAGTGGATCCACCTATTGTTAGAGCTACACCAGGCAGGCCGAAGAAGGTTAGGAGAAAGGGTCCGGAGGAGCCAAGAAATCCATATTGCATGAGGAAAGGGTGGTGTAACAATGAGATGCTCGAAGTGCAAGGCGGCTGGCCACAACGCCAGGACTTGCCCTAGGAGGAAAAGAGTGTCCACTCAAAGCAGTTCGCGGGCAAGTATACCCACGAGCACTGCAACTGAGTTGACATTTGATGATGTAAGTCTATTTCCTAAATATATGTTTATAATAAAATGCCATTGCCAACCGAGTTAATGATTTTACTAACTTTGTTTGTTTTATGTTGCAGATTCCTTCTCAGCCAATTCCTGATGATTCACAGCCGTTTGCATTGCACAACCTATTTCAAGGCCCAAAAAAAGACATGCATTTGCTGCTTTTTATTGTAGGTATCAGTAACTTTTTTTTATTACAAATATATGTGTTATTTCTAATTGTTTTATGTTGCATATGCAGCCTGCTTCTACGAAAAGGTGTAAGACAACTCCAGCTCCCTCAGTGCATTCTCGTGCATCACCTAAAGGAAACCAAACAGTTGTAAGTAAATACAGCTTTACACATATACCCCTATAGGTAAATAGACTTTGAATTACTAACTCATCATGTGTTTCACAGGCAGGGAAGCCCACAATTGCCCATGTTAGACAGAAGATATTGGGCCTTAAATCTGGTGCTGCAAAACCTACCAGGAGGTCTAATAGGTTGTTAGCAACATTTAAGGAGCCCAATCCCAACAATGAGATACCAACTGTTGACCTCACTTCTGATGCTGGTCAACCAACAACTGCACCAGCAGTGGTCACTTGGGAACCGGTCAGAGCATCCGGAGTTGTCATTGGAGAACCAACAAGGAGGTCAACAAGAGTGGCGGTACCAACAATGGAGAAAGGTCTACAGCGAAAAGAAGCTAAAAACAAAGGGAAAAGACCAATATGGCAGCCTTGATTGGTTTTTGAAAACTGTGTTTGGTTGATGTTTCAATTGGGTGGTGTTGGTTGTTGGAAGTATGAAGTGACAAATTCTGTTATGGGTTTTGATTATGAAGTAACTTTTGTTGTTGTTGGAAGTGTTAGAAGAACAAGTAGGCCTAAGTTATGTATGAAGTGACAATTTATGTTGTTGGTTGTGTTTATGAAGTAACTTTTCTTGTTGGTTGTGCTTATGATGTAACATCATAACATTTGTTGTTGTAATTATGGACAATGTTGGTTTGGTGTTGCATAATGTTGTTGGTTGTGTTTATTTTCTATTTGTGGTTGTTTTTGTTGTAGGTATGGACTTGATGGGTTTTTGGGACGACTATTTCTTGGTGTTGGTTGTGTTTGGAGATGAGCTATTTGTTGATTGATTTATATGTGGTGTTTGGAAATGTATTGTGATTTTTATACAACTATTTTAATTGGTTGAGAGCAAGTTGCTGAATCTACAAGGAAGAATGAACTGATTTACAATCACCAATACCAAATTACATGCCATATGGGTAATTACATTTTTCCCCCATGAACTATCAATAAATTACATTTTCCCCCCATGAACTACCAATAATTGTCAAAATGCCACCATCTACTTACAACCCTCACCAAAATAGGGCATTGAACTACCATATGATACCAGCCAAATTCCTATTAATATTACCACTTTGTTGTTACATGTTTACAAATACACAATTAATTACAAAGTTAATACCCAAATTGTCATTCCAAACACACTAGTAATTAAAAGGTTACAAACCCACTTGCCATTCCAAAGTGAGTCAAGTGACATTTAAGAACAAAAGACATTTCATGATAGCCGATTGTAGGACAAATGTCCATTAAATGCACCATAATAGTTGCCCCAAAACACACCTACGAAGACAACAAAAAAAATCCCTGAAAATGCCAAAAGTTGACTATTTGTCTTCGAAACTTTCACTTGCATGTCATATCGAACTGCTTCAATCTCTAGCTTGGCCTTCAATTCTGCGACCTCTTTGTTCAGCCTCGCGTCCCTATGTTGCAGACGATCCAACACTCATTTCGCATGGTCGCACATCTCAGTATCTTTCCATTGGAAGAATCCGCACGAGCGACCAACCTATTCAAATTAGAGGCCATATAAACAAGGGTTAGTTTATCAATTTTGAAAAAATTCAACAATCTTCTAAAGTCAAGACACCCATCAACTTTGTACCTTACATTTAAACATACCTTCATTTGTTTAGCAAAGTCTATGAGAATTTGCTTATGAATGCAATTTGTGCTACCCTAAGCTATAATCCCTTATATCACATATTTGAAAGCTAAATATATACATAAATTCTACCTAAAAGATGGGAATTTAAATTGAAGAGTACAATACCTTATATTATCACAATGATGTAAACATTTTAAGAACATGAAAGAATAAGAATAAAACCCTAGGCTAGGTTACATGAGCTTATTAATTTAAGAAACGTGAAATTCTAACTTAACGTTTGAGTTGAATATAATTTATCCACCATAACTTTAAAATGATATGCATACCCAAACAATTATAAAATTTGGCTTTGATCCATCATGGTTTATCAAGGTTTGAATGCAGCCAAACAAATGTTTGGACTTTGTCATAACACTTTTGTCATCGTTATGTTTAATGTTACTTCTTCTTTCTTTCTTTCTTTCTTTTTTTTTTCCCAGTAGGTAGATAATATAATTTGTTAAAGGGTAAATGTTAGTTCATCAAAATTAGCAATCAATATTAGTAGGAGCAGGAGTACTTATGTTCATATTGTAAACACAAGTGTATAAAAATTGAAACACGTGAAAAAAAAAATAGCATGAATGTGTTATAGTCTGCATTGTACACATGGTTAACCCCAAACATATTCATTCACCCCAAATATTACTAATTTCAATTCCAACCACATATTACCTGATAGCACACTTGAAAAATATCACTCTGTTAGGCTAGTTATATTCTTTAATTCTCTAACAAATACTGAAAACAACTAAACAATTTTTTTAAAAAAAAAAAAAAAAAATAGTCAATGAATCAACTTCAAAAACGGGATTCAAACACATGAAAAAATTCAAATGGCATTCGGCTCATAGAGACCGTGGTTAAAAATTCAAACCGGATCTAAGATCTAAACTTTCAAACCCTAAAAAAATTTTACCCATTGTCTACAAAATAGAAGAGAAGAACTCATCACGTCCCTATAACACAACCAGCCGAAATTATCTAAAATCTAAACTTTCAAACCCTAAAGAAAATTACCCATTGTCTACAAAATAGAAGGGAAGAACCCATCATGTCCGAAATCACGTCCGAAATTTATAGATCTATTAAAAAAATTCTTACCTCGTAGTTAACAAAACCGTAAAACAGCTTGCCGAAGTTATCCTCAGTGAAGGAATTCTTCAAAGGTGCAGGTTCCACAACGGCACATGAGCTCCCCAGAGGTTGCTTCGCTTTTCAGTGAACACGACATTGTTGGTCTTCAGAAAGTAGCCTCCTCCTCCTCTCTCGTGCTTGTCACCTCCTCCTCTTCTCTTGTGCTCTTGATGTTTGAAGTTGAAATGGGAGACAAGCTTCAAAAAGAGACATACAACTTGTCTTTATTTCGTTTTTTTTAATTGTTTTTCTTTTCTTTTCCTTTTTTCTTCTTTTGTTTTTATTCACAATCGTTTAACCTCAGCATCTGAGGGCAAAAGGGGCATGAAAAATGCTTGGACGGCACGTGAACCGCACATGACCCGTTGACCGTCTATTTTAACCACTCTGACTGACAGAAGGGAGCAAAGTATGTAACTGTGGTAGTCCGATGCCTATAATCCTAAAAACCAAATCCGTCACACAGCATAAAAAAGTTAGAGAAACCCCAAATAATTACAAAATTGAAGAAAAATAACATACAAAATTTTGAGAAAACCCAAAGTCCCATAGAAATTTACAAGATAACAAACACATTAAATCATACAACGACAGAGAAGATGGGTGATTATGAATGAGAATTTTACATTGATTGAGATGGTTCAAGGATTGTGTTTGAATGCATTAAGCTAGTTAATTGATTATTGATGTATGTCATGGTCGTGTCGATATCATAACCCTGTTCTTATGCCAAACACCATTTTGAACTCCTGAATCACTAATTTGATTATTGAAATAGGAAGCATTTATTAGCGTTAGATGAGGAAACCATGTTTATGAATAGTTCGAAAATATTACAGTAATTTTAATCGTTGGACTGTTGGATGCATAATTGGACTCGGGCACGATTGCCTACACATAATGGAAGGAATAAGGACCATTGACAACAAATGTAGTAGACAGGGATGTAAATTTAAACACCTATTTGGTAAAAGTATTCTGAATTTACAGTCCGATTATGTAATCTTCATTGTCCTAGCCTAGCTACCTATTTTATTATGCAAAGAAACACCCGAGGCACTTTTGAATGAACAAAGACATCCTAATAGCGTGCGCACGCGCACAGATCTTTGATACATTTTTTTAGAACAAGAAATGGGAACTGGAGCTCCATTGGTAAAAAAACCAAATTTAAGCCAAAAGGATATCACTCAACCAATTAACAGTCCCACACCCATATCACTCAACCAATTAACAGCTCTATCTATCCCATTCCGGCACACTTTTTCACTATACAGTTTCATTATACACTATTTGGTCAGTCCATCTATTTACATCAAAAAAGCAGTACACTTGATATTTTGGTGCAGTGTTTGAAAGCATCCTCCATTCTCCCAAAATACAAGAAGAGCAAGGCCCATCACCTTTTGCTCTCATCAGATCGAGGCGGATATACGTTCTGGAAGGCCTCGTGCCCGTCATATTTTCAACATTTGCCACAAGCTCATGAGAGATTTCATCCCCCTTGTCCACCCTGTGTCTGCAGCTTCAATCCCAGGCCAGCCCTGTTGCCGTATTCTCATTTCCCATATACTATGCACATGGTCCATTCTTCTCTTGAGGATGGACTACCAGAACCCTTCTTGGATTCTCCAAGAACTGTAGTTATCACACTCAACCATTAACTTTTCACCATCACTCCTGATTAGATGAAGCTCTCAAACTATCATCTGGCAGTGTCCATGACAGCAAATGGCCGTTGGAATCCCCACTAACTAACTGCTTCAGGTCACTTGTGAGATGAAGTGCAGTAACTGGATGCTTATGGAACTTCAGCACCTTGTGCAGGACCAGCCTGTACTCTGGTACCTTATCGCCCAGATTTAACCCTCCTGCCCCATAGCTAGTTGACTTGCTTTGAGAAACCTCTTGAGTAGAGCAGTGAACCATTTGCCACACCTTAACAGCCCCACTCTGGTGACCAGTCACATACCAGTTTGTGTCTAGCCAATCAGAGAACGTACTACTAGTAACTGAGAGAATAGAATCAGAGGGCAGTTGGGATGTGTTAACCACTGCAAGGCAGTCCCCATTGATGCTCCAAACGGCAAGCAGAATTCCAGCTGCTGTCACAATCTCCCCAGTCAAGTCATTTACGTATATTGCTGAGACTGGCGCTGGGAACTCAGGGAGCTGCCTAACAAAAACCAAGGAGCTGAGATCCCATATGATAACAGTGCAGTCATCTGATCCACTCACAATGAGCATGTAAGGCTGGCTAACATGAAGGCATGTAACCCTGCCCGTGTGGGCACAAAGTGCCTTCTCCAACTGCAAGCGTCGTAAAACACGAGGCCCATACTTACTGATTCTCCATACAGAAACTAACCCATTATCAGCCCCAGTAACCAAAATCTGACCATCATGGCTAACACCAACACACTGAACCTGGTTGCCCCCATGAAGATTTTCGTGCGTAGAAAGAAGTCTGTCCTGATCATAGCTCATAAATCTCAAGCTACGGTCCGCAAAACCCCACGCAACATATTTTGTATATGTTCTTGGTTTAAGCAAATTATTCGTTCCAGCCACAAGAATTTTCTCATGGAAATTAACAATCTGAGTAATGGAAGATGAGCTCTTACGTATCTCATGTGCAACAAGATGTGCAGAATGCTTGAGTGGATGCGGAGGAAGCTTTCTGTCAACCCGCCTTTTCACATGAGCTTTGAGGAATAGTTGCTTTGGTGTCTGCCCAAAGTGATTGATTTGTGCTAAAATGGAGGCCTTCATGGCAGGATCTGTAACAGAGTCTATGTCCACACTCCCTTCATATGTGTAATGATAAAAAACATTCACAGCTTCTTCAGCTGCCTGTCGATCATACAAGGAAAATTTAGAATTAGAAGCATAACAAAAAGGAAAACTGAAATAGATGACACAACCATGGAACAGCAGACCTCCCCCCATATACTCAAACACATTTAAAATAAGCATAATTAGTAATTTAATAAATTGAAAATTTGCAGCACGGTTCACAATGGCCTAAAACACATAAAAAAACAGATAAACCTCTGAAATTAACAGCATATGAATGGTAATCAATCTGGACACCCACCTTCCCTCTCTGTTTATATCCAAAGATGAGGTCTATCCAATGATGCAAATTTTCTGAAACATAATCAGATTCCAGCGCTTCCCTGTGCTTCCTGATAAACTCTCTTGCACTGCCTTTGGCCCATGGAGGCAAGACAACATCACCAACCTAAAAAACACAATAAGAACACCATAATGATCAAATCATTCCCAGTACTTAAAACAAGGGAAAAAATAGAACGGAAAATATTCTTTGAATCAGCAACAGACTCAGTGGGCTACAGGGCCCACAACCCCTCAAGGTCTATAAATGATCAAGTTCCTGTCAAAAGTTATATCTATCACAAGGGCTCCTTTTCCAAAATTATATGATGATCGACAGTCTTGACACATTCCATATAAGACACACAGAACAAATAAAATATGCATTTTTGGGCCCCTAGAAGAAAATTGTGGATCCACTGTCTATCAGCAGATAATAAAATAAGTAATAACAATAACAGCTGAGGATTTATTGAAAATTGCAACCTTCTCTCCAGATTGTTTCTCTCCCAAGTCAAGATTGAATTGATTTTCCAGGAACTCTGGCATGTAGAAAAATTCTGGAATCAGTTCCTTCACATCTGATGTATTGCCCTTCCCAGCTGCACTTAACCAAGTATCTCTAACACTATTGAAAAGACGATCAGCATGGTCAAACTGGCCACCCTGAAGTTTTTGATTCTCTGTACTGAATGGTGGCAAGCGTAGAAGATAGAAGAGGACAATTCCAGCACTAGAATAATGAGAACCATAGTGAAATTTTGGGACCTCTGGATCATCCCAGCTCTCATATCTGGCATAGCAGAAGAAAATTTCTCAAAAAAAAAAGAAAAAAAAAAGAAAAAAAGAGAGAGAGGATAATATAAAAATAAAATAAAATAACTGGATGAAACATAAACACACATAAGAGATTGGAAAAAATGCTACTGGAATTCGCTGCAGAAAATTAAATTATCCATAAAGCAAAGAACTTGGCAAAAAAAATTATTTTTAAGAAGTATTAATTTAAAAAGAAAAATCCAAAAAATGAGAATAAAATTATAGTGTAGGTGATAGACGCTGACCTTTTCTTAAATTCCTCTTCTCCTTCAGGTGTCTGACACCCCATGGGTTTTCCAAGAAAACGAAATGTTTTTGAATCTGCCAAGTCTAGATTTTCACTCTCATAATCTGCAAGAACCCATGGAAACACTGGATATTGGGTAAGATCACTGTATCCACGTCCTGCCAAGGTGTTGAGATGCATAAGGTACTGAAAATTGCTTATTTCTCCATTTTGCCACCTTTTTGAAAAGGATTTAGCCATTATTTTAAAAATACGGCTACCCTCATTGCTTTCTTGTTTTGTTGATCCTGAAATGGTTGTGTCCAACCTGACAGGCAAGGGAGAGAATTAGAAAGATCACGACCATGGTTGAAGGATCTAGAAGATAGATGTAGAAGTAACTAAGCATGATAAGCATCAAAGTACAAGTAACTCAAGAATGAATATAATAAATCAGCAAAGACAAATGACAGATGTACAAAATGAAAGAAAAGTATAATAAACCCTAGAAACACTCAAACAGATCTGTTCATAAGGCATTACATATGGAAACTGCAATCCATAAACTCCAGCAGATTCACCTTCGCTATATGTTTAAAAGCACAGTACTGTCACAGGAATGAGGGTCATTCCGGATCAGATATTACCAAGCATCCCATCAATACGATTGGCATCTTTGGTGAGGCATTTTTGGTTGGACTGGGGCTGTGGAAAGATTTGCTATGGCTGACAACTTGGTTGGAAGTGGCCATTTTCTCACCAGAGGGTGTTTGGATGCTAGAAGGCCAGGAAAGTAGTTGATTATTGCTTTTAGATTGTTGCATAGCTAGGGTGCTGTGGGTTCTGTTTCATGTGAAGGTCTGTGATTGAGTTATTGTTAGTTGGAAACAGGTGGTTCTGGAACAGGAAACGCGATTTTGGATAGTCATATATTGAGCATCTTTACAAAAGCAACAGTAGGAACAGTTGCGTGTATAAAGATACCTATAAATAAATCAAGAAGGTACTCCTTAGACATGTTCTGGTTGTGTTTCATCCCAAAAGATCAATTCTTCCTATGTCCTTCCAGAATGATAGCAATTCTTTCTTCTTTTTTTAAATAATCAAGCTATCATTAAATGCGTATGGCACCCCTAGGTATACATGTAGTATACAAGAAAATGCACCTAATTAGTAGGGGCAAAAGAACAAGAAAATCATGATAACTTATCACGAAAGGAAAAACAAAAGCAAATGTTCAAAGATACAGGGTATTAAAAAATAAAGATTTAATTTCCTCTAAAGTCCTCTCACAATCCTCAAAATTTCTATCATTCATTTCCCTCCAAAGACACCACAAAAGGCACGAAGGTACCATCTTCCACACAGCAAAACTCGGAGTGTTGCCAGCAGTCCACCATCAATCATACAAGTCGACTACTCATCTAGGCATAACTCAAGACAGCCCAAATCGATTGATGAAAACATTCCACATAGCACAAGCAACCTCACAATAAAAAAGATGATCCACGAACTCTCCATTCCTTTTACACATACAACACCTATCGACCACAATGGCATGCCGCTTTCAGAGATTGTCCATGGTAAAGATCTTTCCTAACGCCGCCGACCAAGCAAAAAAAAAGCCACCCTCAACGGAGTCTTAATCCAACCAAACACTCTTCTAGAGGAAGCAAAAACCATCATTACAACTCATGGCATTGTAAAAGGATTTAACACCAAACAACCATCTATTGAAAGGCACCCACCACAGCTTGTCCTCCGTCCTCGCTTTCCAGTCTCACTTTGACTAAATACAACTCCCGGAAAAACGAGGCAAAGACATTTACCTCCCAATCATGAACCGCTCTAACAAGGCTAACATTCCACTTAATGGAAACACAAGGAATTTCCACGTGATCAGCAAAAAAGGCATATTTGTGCACGCAATATCAAATAAACCTGGAAAGGATTCCTTAAAGACCATATTCCCACACCATAGATCATGCCTGAATCTAACCTTAGAGCCATCTCCCACCTCAAATCTAGTATGACTTGAAAACTTCCCCCAAACAAGGGGGAGGAGTTTAATGATAATACTTGCAAACAAGTAACATGGAGAGAGACGGTGTTTCGTGGAGGCTAAAACTTTTGTGTTCTCGGTGGTAAGGAGCCTCGGTATTTGAGATTGGAAAAAAGGAGTTTCTCTGGGTTGGTTTTTTTGGGAGCTCAAAGCTTAGTTTGGTTGGCTTCGACGATGGAGAACTTATTGCGGTATCCGGGGGATAAGGAGTTTGTCAAGTCTTTTAGGGAGGGGTTGAAGGTTCTCATTGTTAGGAGATATGATAATCTGGCTGGCAAGTACTTTGAGGTGGCAGTCTATGTTGTGGGTGGCTGAAGAGGGAATCATTTTGATTCCAGAAGGTCGTGAAGGGCAGGGCTGGAGCTGTTTTGCCGTTGAGTTGGTTACGGTTATTGCCTTTTTCGAAGCTTCGATTGGGTCTGGGCTTGTTCCTCCATCATCAGTGTTGAAGGAGTCTAGGAATTTGGTAGAGCCATGGCTGGTTCAGAGTTCTGCTATTACTAGAGGGTCTAGGTCTTTTAGCAAAGTTGATGCGCCATCTTATGCGGAGGTTCTACGTTCAACGGTCAGCCTCTCAGAGGTGGAGAAGACGATGATGTAGTTAGTGAATCCACTGGGTAAGGACCACTGTGCTGCAGAGAACATGATGGGTTTGTCTCCATCTAACGCACAAACTGGCTCTACTGCTCGAGGCAAGCTTGCTTGCCATTTTGGTGATAATTTCGCAGGAGAGGGCAAGCTGACAGAAAAGAGGGTGTCGCATACTCTTCTTTGGGAGTGGAAGTGCCATCTCGTGAATTTAAAGGCTGAAGTGGACCGAGCTCTAATTAGTGTCTTTGAAGGGCTAGAAATGTGTGGCCCTAGCTTTAAGCCCAAAGTTGTTGGGCGAAAGAAGAGGAAAAAGTGTTGGGCTCAAAAGAACCCTAAGCCCAACTCACACGTCCTGAAGCCTAGAGAGTCACAAGGTTTTGCATTGGCGGTTGTGCTTCCAGTGGAGGGCTTGGTTCCGAGGATGGGGTTTGGCGGTGTTAGGAATGTTGAGTCATCTCCGGCAAGGTCAGAGGTTGCCAGTGGCTTGGTTTTTGTCTCGCCGCCTCCGTTTTTTGGAGTTTCTGTTCCGGTGAGCTCCTCTATTGGTACGTTTGCCGACTCTTCTCCTCTATCGAAGTTGTTTTCAAGGTCAGATCCTACCGATGTGATACCGATGGAAGGCTCAGGTTCGGCGAAGGGTTCTGACGGTGTTGGGGTTGTTCAGTAACCTCCAGCAAAGCCAGAGGATGTCAATGGCTTGGTTTTAGTCTCGCTGCCTCCTTCCCCTAGCATTCCTGTTCTGGCAAGCTCTTATCTTCAGTTGAAGCTGGCTTTTGGGTCAAATCCTGCCGATTTTCAACCTCTGCCAGAGAGCCTTGGGTCTAGAAGTGCCTTTGGTTTCTGCCAGTAAAGCCTTGGTGGTTTCTCGTGTAGCTGTGATTGTTTGGGCTGGGTTAGGGTCTTCGAGTGCCTCCCTATGGTGTTGTGCCTTGTACCGTGAAGCCCTGTCCCCATTCTTAGTCCTCAGAGCTCTCTGGAGGATTCTTTGGTGGCTGTCCCGTTTACTCACACTTCTCCCTCATCTTTTGACTTGGGGCAAAGGAGTTTTATGGAATTGGATTTGTTTCCAAAGGAGCCTACTCCATTGTCTTGCTGTCCAACAGATAAGTTTAGGGGGAAGTCTAGGAAGTGGTCTTCAAATTGGGTATTCCATTTGATTCATGAGTTTAGTCACTTGGTGGGGCTTTCGTGTGATGGTTTCGAAGGACGGCTTTCAGCCTTGTTTGAGGATATTGTAGCCACAAATGATGAGAAGGAAGCGGGCCCTAGCTTGAATTTGGGTAACAAAGGTATGAGGGAAATGAATAGGTTAGCTTGTTCTATTAATTATGACGCACATTATGGCAGCACTTCTCGTGGCAAGAGCAAGGGAAGGGTTCATAGAGGTTTGTTATGAAGCCTAAAATTCTTTCATGGAATGTTATAGGGTTAAACGAGGGTGGCAAGCAGTTGAAAGTTAGAAATTTCATTAGGCAATGGAAGGCGGGCATTACTTGCTTGCAAGAAACTAAACTGAAGATTCTATCTAACAACATCGTGAGAAGCTTGTGGGGTTGTCATTTTGTTGATTGATGTTATTTAGCCTCTTGTGGGGCTTTTGGTGGTATTTTGCTTACGTGGGACAAGAGGATAGAAGTGTACGTGAGAGAGTTTGTTGTTGCCTGTTTTTTAGAAGCGTAGCTGATGACTTTTCTTGGGCTTTCACATGGGTCTACGGTCCTAATAATGACATTATTAGAAGGTCTCTCTAGGATGAGTTGGCAGGCCTTATTTCTTGGTGGAAGTTGCCCTGGTGCATTGGGGTGATTTTAATATCACTCGTTTTCCTATTAAAAGATCAAGAGATGTTCGCTTTAGCGTCGCTATGATAGAGTTTTCGGAGTTTATTTATGAGCAGGGTCTTATGGATCTTCCCATTGCAGGAGGGTCGTTTACGTGGTCCAATAATCAGGATATCTCATCTTGGTGTCGTATTGATAGGTTTCTTGTTTCTTCAGATTGGAAAGTCAAGTTTCCAGGTCTATTCCAAAAAAGGCTTCATAGATTGTGCTCTGATCACTTCCCTATTCTCCTTGATTGTGGTGGTATTCAATGGGGTTCTAGACCGTTCAAGTTTGAGAATATGTGGTTAAAGGCTGATGGGTTTGTGGATAGGGTGAAACTTTGATGGTCGTCTTATCGTTTTCAAGGCTCTCCTAGCTTCATCTTTGCTCAGTAGCTTAAGGCCTTAAAGGTTGATCTTTAGAGGTGGAACGAGCAGGAGTTTGGTAATGTGGAGGTTCTTAAACAAGCTTGTATGGAAGAGTTGGGTGATCTTGACAGATTAGAGGAAGAACGTGGATTAGCTCCCAACGAGAAGGTGAGGAAATATTTTGTTATTAGAGATTTGGAAAATACTATTCTTCAGGAAGAGATCAGTTGGAGACAAAATTCTAGGGTTCTCTGGCTTAAAGAGGGTGATAAATGCACTAAAATTTCATTTTGGGCAGCCAACTCGAATAGGAGGTTCAATGCCATCGAGTCTCTCTCTGTCAATGGCTTTTTTTCTCCCGATCAGCCGATTATTACGGATTATGCTGCTCAGTTCTATGAGACCTTATTTGCTGAACTGTACAGTTGGTGGCCGAGGTTGGATGACCTTGCTTTCAACTCTTTGGATGCGGTACAGGCCTCTTCGTTAGAGCTTTTTGAGGAAAGGGAGGTTTTAGAGGTGGTTAAAGGCATGAACAAAGATAAGGCTACAGGTCCTGATGGGTTCTCTATCCCATTCTTCCAAGACTGTTGGGATGTGATCAAGACTGATATCATGGGGGTTTTCCAAGAATTTCATGCTCATAGTAAGTTTGTCAAAAGCCTTAATGCCACTTTTATTGCTCTAATTCCAAAGAAGTCTGGGACTTTGGATCTTAAAGATTTTTGGCCTATTAGTCTCGTAAGTGGAGTTTACAAGATCATTGCTAAAGTTCTCGCGAATAGATTGAGAAGGGTTGTGGCGAAGATTATCTCAAAACCTCATAATGCTTTTGTGAAAGTAGGCACATCCTCGATTTAGTTCTTATAGCAAATGAGTGTTTGGATAGCCGCCTCAAATCCAGTGAGCCAGGGTTGCTTTGCAAGCTGGATATTGAGAAGGCTTTTATGATCATGTTTACTGGGATTTTTTATTGTATATGCTGAGAAGATGTGGTTTTTGGGAGAAATTGTGTTCTTTGATAGCACATTGCATTTCTTCGGTGCACTTATGTCTTGGTGAATGGGTTGGTTTCTTTAGTAGCTCTCGCGAGCTAAGACAGGGTGATCCTCTATCTCCTCTTCAGTTCGTCATCATTATGGAGGCTCTAAGTTACTCACTACTACTGTCCAGAGAGGTCTTCTTCCAGGCTTCTCAGTGGGATCTAGAGGCTCTGAGGTGGTTAACATTTCACATTTGTTGTTCGCGGACGGTACTTTGGTTTTTTGTGGGGCTAATCCTGACCATCTTCACTATCTTCGTGCGTTGTTCTTGTGTTTTGAAGCTGCCTCAGATTTGAAGATTAACTTGGCCAAGTCTATTTTGGTTTCTGTGGGTTGTAGATAATACGGATGGTTTGGCTAGAATCTTGGGTTATGGGGTTTCCTCGCTACCTTTGAAGTATCTTGGTCTTCTGTTGGGGGTCTCTTTTAAGGCCAAGTCTATTTGGGCTGGTGTTGTTGGAAAGATTGAGAGGCGGTTGGGTAGTTGGAAGCAGATGTATCTGTCCGAGGGTAGTAGGGTTACCCTTATAAATATCACTCTTTCCAATCTTCCTACGTATTTCTTGTCTCTTTTCCCTATTCCTACTAGTGTGACAAATCGTATTGAGAAGCTCCATCAAGATTTCTTATGGGGAGGATTAGGTGATGAGTTGAAATATCACCTGGTTAGTTGGTCCAAAGTTTGTTCCCTTATTTTTGAAGGAGGCTTGGGCATTCGGAACTTGAGGATCTTCAACAGGGCTCTGTTAGGGAAGTGGTTGTGGCGTTATGTGCATGAGAAAGAGGCTTTGTGGAAAGTTATTGTGGATGCTAAGTATGATGGTGTGTGGGATGGGTGGTGCTCCTTAGACCCCCCTTGGTCTCATGTAGGGGTGTACAAGAGGGGCGATAATTAACCGGAAATAACCGGTAACCGATAATAACCACCAACAACCGCTAACCGGAGAAACCAGAAACCGAAAATAACAGCAACCGGATAACCGAGAGTACCCGGTTGCAGTTACCGGTTATAGCATTTTAAAAAGTATGTTAATAACCGGATAACTAGTAACCGATTTTTTTTTTTATTTTATATATATATAATAAAAATTAAAAATAAAAAAAGGAAAATTGTCTATATTACCAATTCTTTGTAGGAGAATTTCTTTGGTCCAGTACCACATTCAAATCCGTCATCCATGGAAAGATCAAAACCCAAATCCTCATCTCCCCCCCCTCTAGCCCGCTTCTTCCTTTTCATAAGCCAAACCATTCCAAACCCATAATTAAAACACATCCACCCACGCTCAGCCCCACCACCAAATGCCTTGCTTTCTTTTTCATTATTGTATGGCTGTGGTTGTGGAGATTTCGCAACTATATGTTATATTGTCCTTAATGATGCTATAGCATGTTGTCGAGTTCCAAGATGTCATGTTGTTGATATTGATACCAAAGTGCTCACAAATTGGGTCAAGCGGATCCAATCCACCATTCTGGAAAGTATCAAATTCCACTGCAACGAATTTATGTTTATTTGCAATCATTTTATTTATATTGAATGAAAGGTGATAATAGTATTAATATTTAGTATTTAGCATAGAATATTGAATGGCTAAATATTGGATTAAAAAAAAAAAAGAGTTGAAAAGATTAAACAATATACGAAAATCGGTTATCTGGTTAATAACCGATTTTCAATAACCGAATAACCGGCGGTCAGTAAAAACCGCAACTGATCTACCGGTTGCGGTTGCAATTATTGAAATGAGAATAACCAGGTACCTCGGTTGTGGTCGCGGTTGTGGTTATGACCAAATAACCGCAACCGGATGTACACCCCTAGTCAAATGGAGTGGGGCTTTGGAAGTATATAAGGAAGTGGTGAAGTTTGTTTTGTAGTCATACCAAATTTATTTTAGGACATTGGTCTAGGATCAAATTTTGGCATGATGTATAGTATGGAGAGATGACCCTCAAGATTTGCTCATGACAAGGATGCACTTGTTATAGCTCACTTGGTTTCGGAGAGTGGTTCACTTTAGTGGGATGTCAGCTTTATTCGAGCAGCCCACGACTGGAAGGTAGATGTCTTGGCTTCCTTCTTCACCTTGTTGTATTCCTTTAGAATGAGAAGTGAAGGGGATGACAAGCTTTGGTGGACTCCTTCTCACAAAGGGAAGTTTGTTGTTAGTTCTTTCTATAAGGTCCTTGCATACAAAGAGGAAGATCCTTTCCCTTGGAAAAGTATTTGACGGACCAAAGTTCCCTTGAAAGTGGCTTTTTTTGCTTGGTCGGCGGCGCTAGAGAAGATCCTTACCTTGGATAATCAAAACAGGCATGTCATTGTGATTGATAGATGTTGAATGTGCAAAATCAATGGGAAGACTATAGACCACCTTCTTCTCCATTGTGAGGTTCCTCATTATGGAATGCCATCTTCAACAGCTTCAGTTTGTCTTGGGCTATGCCTCTTCGGATAATAGATTTATTTGCTTGCTAGTAGACGGGTGGTCGTGCTCAAAGTGCGGTTGTGTGGAAGATGGTTCCTTCTTGCCTTTTGTGGTGCTTGTGGAGGGAACGAAATAAAAAAAACTTCGAGTACAAAGAAAGGACGATTGAAGAGCTCAAAACTTTCTTATTTTATTCTTTGTTCACTTGGACTGCTGCATTCCTAGCTCCCTTAGTGATTAGCTTTCATAATTTTTTTGTTCTTTTTTCTTATCCGTCTTAGACGCTTCTCTTGTATACTCCCTGTGAATTTGACTGCACTTTGCGTTTTTAATGATATTTCGCTTACTTATAAAAATATATATATATATATCTATATTCTTTCATAACCCCAACCCATATGCCGCAACAGGCTCCCTAGAGCACCACCCTTCCCATGAACTTTCATATTTAGCGTCCACTACAACTCTCCACCAAGCCTCTCTTTCAAGCCCATAGCGCCAAAGTCATTTACCTATGAGAGCATGATTGAACCTCAACAAGTTTCTAATCCACAACCCTTCCTCAAAGATTAGCATACAAATATTGAACCAGCTCACCAAGTGATTTGAACTCTTCGCCTAACCCACCCAATAAAAAATCGCGTTGAAGCTTCTCTATACGGTTTGTAACACCCGTATGGAGAGGAAAGAGGACATAAAGTGTTAAAGTATATGATTAAATAATTAAATTTTACCTATTCCCATTAGCTTAAGCTTTTAGGACAAGTGGTAATTTAACATGATATCAAAGCAAAGATCTTGAGTTCGAACCTTGACTCCGTCATTTACCTCCCATTTCAATTAAATATTCCACGTGTTGGGGCTTACCTATTAAAAGAGAGTTTGAGCCCAAACATGAAGGGGAGTGTTAAAGTATATGATTAAATAATTAAATTTACCTATTCCTATTAGCTTAAGCTTTTAGGACAAGTGGTAATTTAATATAAAGTACGTAGATAAATTGGAAAGGGTGCTCTTGATAAGGGTAAGCCTACCACCCACAGACAAATACAACATTTTCTAACTAGCCTACCGACGAACTATCTTCTCAATGACACAGTCTCATATATGCTTGGCCTTGTGGGAAGCCCCCAAAGGAAGACCAAAATACTTCAAGCTTGTTTGAGATTACGTTAGAAAATAGAGTTTTGTCTATAGAAAAAGCCTTATATTTAAGCTTCCTCCAAAACACAGTTTTGGGCTTCTTTTTAGCGCAAAAGTTCTGAAGTTTTTTGCCAAATGGATCCATTTTTTCTTGGCACAGCTTTTTATATACTAAAAGCACTTTTTAAGCTCTATAACGCAATCTCAAACAGGCTCTTCAAGAGCAAAGACGCAACCCCACCACCCAGAATCCTAGCCAACTCAGCCACATTATCAACATTTCCAACAAGAACCGATTCCAACTTGGCTAAGTTCGTCTTCAAACCTGACACAGCTTCAAAACATTAGAATAAGCCACATAGATTATGTAGATGATTTGGGTTTGCCCCACAGAAAATCAAGGCACCATCAGCAAACAAAAGGTGAGAGATGTCAATCCCTATCCCCATAGAGAGCCTAACAACAAACCTCCACTCACTGCAACAAAAATCATCCTACCTAACGCTTCCATTACAATGACAAACAACAAAGGAGACAGAGTGTCCCCTTGACTCAAGCCACGAGAGCTACTAAAAATGCCTGTGGGAGAGCCGTTTACCAACACCGAGGAAATGCAATGGTTATTCAAGAGCACCATTTCCCCCCAAACCCACACCTTCTCAACATATACAGTAAAAAGTCCCAATTAACATCATGATGCTTTCTCCAAGTCAATTTTACAAATAACCCCTCAAATCTCCAGATTTCATTTTACTATCAAGGCATTCATTGGCAATTCCAATAGGATCTAGGATCTGCCTACCTCGAATAAACACATTCTGTAACTTCGAAATAATCTTCTCCAACACCATCTTGAGCCTATTTGCTAGGATCTTTGCACTAATCTTGTAGATGCTACCCACTAGACTGATCGAGCGAAAATCTTTGAGGTCAACAGTCCTTGGAATCTTTTGAATGAGGGAAAGGAACGTAGCATTTAAGCTTCTCTCAAACTTGCCACTAGCATGGAAGTCACGAAAAACTTTCAAAACAACCCAACAAGCCTAGAAGAAAGCCGTAGAGAAACTGTCAGGGCCCCGCACCTTGTCACTATTCATAGTTTTCACTACCTCCCACACCTCCCTTTCCTCAAAATCTCTCTCCAACCAACTAGCCTCCGCCTCATCAATAGAATGAAAGAAAGACCTTCCAGCCCTGACCTACAACTAAACTGCTCGATGTATAACATACTTGGACAATCTGCTCGCTGATCTCCGACCAATTGGTAGAAATTGTACCATCAATCAACAAGGAGTTGATGGAGTTCTTTCTTCTTTTGGAGTTAGCCATTATGTGAAAAAACTTTGTGCACTTGTCACCCTCTTTGAGCCACAAGATCTTAGATTTTTGCCTCCAACTCACTTCCTCCATATGAGTGGATCTTTCTGTTTCGCTAACAATTTTTGCATTCTTCATACTCTCTCTTCAACACCTAAGGCGCTCTCTTCTTCTATGATACCAAAAACACGTAGTTCTTCCAAGAGGATCTTCTTCTTCCTCTCTACATTGCCAAACACCTCCTCATTCCATCTCTTTAAATCAACTTTCAAAGCCCTGAGTTTGCTACCTAAATTGAAGCTGGGTGAGCCTTGGAAGAGATAAGAGTCCCACCACTGTTTCACTATGTCCACAAAGCCCACAAACTTTAGCCACATATTTTCAAATTTGAAGGACCAACTATCCCTATGAAAGTCATCACAATCGAGGAGGATCAAGAAATGATCCGAGCAAAGTCTAGGTTCTAGGAAGCCTACTCTAGGACATACTAGGAAACAGGGCTTCCCACTCCAAGGAAACCGAGAACCTATCAATTCTGCAACAAGAGGGGGATTCCCGATTATTTGACCAGGTAAAAGTTCCGCCAACAAGAGGGAGATCCATCAGGCCATGATCCAAACTGAAATCAAAAAACTCCATCATTGCTTGGAATAAACAAGCTTCACCCGATCTCTCACTAGGGAATCTGGCAAAAGTGAATGAACAAATCAGCAACTTCATCCCAAAGAAGCCTTTTATCCCTATTGGAATTAGGGCCATAGACACTTGCAAATGCCCAAGTGAAATGATCCTCAACATTTCTAAAGATGACAGCCAAAGAAAATTCCCCCACACACTCATCGATCTTCTCCACCTCTCTTATCCCACATAATCAAAACACCACTTGAAGCCCTCTGGAGTCTTAAACAACACTAATCCACATGATGGCAACCCCACAAACTACGCACAACACTACGAGACATAACTTCAAGCTTGGTTTCTTGAAAACAATGTCAACCTTCCACTCTCTGAGTAAGTTCCTCAACCTTAGACATTTATCCCCCTCATTCAACCCCCTCACATTCCATGATAACAATTTAGGCTTTATAAAAAATAAATAAATAAATAAAATAAAAAATGATAACACCCTTTCCTACCTATACCATGGGCTTGAGCTCTCACCTTTGGAATCATAATTAATAGAACACTTAAAACTTCTCAATTCCCTACTCCCTCTGTTCCTTTGTTTAGAACTAGAGACTAAGCCTTGCTGCCTACGGCGAGCTTCAACTTCAATAGCTATAAGAAGAGCCAAAAAATGCTTTTCAAAACCCTCACACGAGACCCCCACAAGCCAATGAATTTTTGTTGCTATTTGCACCACCCAATCTCTCACTCAAGACTTGAGCCGCTCGAATTCCCCAACACAGTTTGGGGATAAGAGCTTAGATGGGTGCATAGAGAGGCATCCACCCCATTGAAAAGCTCCTCATCTCCATTTCCCCCATCGCACCTCAAATCCATCCCCCAAGGCATTCCGAGCAAAACCAAAGCCCCCATAGACAACACCTATGCCCGAAGAAGAGCAAGGGGCAAAGAGATAAAATACCTAAAGGGAAGGGAAGCCAAACTGACTACCCTCAACCGGTCCAGGGATGAAGGTGCCAACTACTGAGAGTGGTGGAAAGATTGGGCCGGCAAACTCTAATACGAGTTGAAGGTCACACGACGTCGTTGAACCAGCTTGTCTCGCCGATACCTTGTTGCACCAGGGAAGCCCACTACGAGCAACTGCTGAAAGTGATGTAGAGAGAGTATCGGAGGGCTATGATACTAGGTGATGGTTAAAAGTCGTCCCCGATGCTACCCCAGGGCCAAAGCCTCTGGCCTTTGTTCCTAACCCCTCCTCTGACCAAGGATGATGCTCGAAAACAAACAAACCAACAAAGGTGCTGGAAGGGACAAACTTGCTAGGAATGATAGCCGGAGTTGGGAGGCGGCGGTCAAGCCACCAGCTGAGGTCAACGCTCCCGGGTCACTGGGCTGACCCAAACCCGACCCCTTTTTTAGGTGAGAACCCAGTAACTGCAACTTGGGTTCAAAAACAAATTTGGGCCGAGAACCCTCAAAGGCCTTTGGGGCCTTTCCTTTTGTGTCATGAGCCTTTAGCCTCGCACTCAAGCCTTTAGTTGGACTTTGCACACATGGGCTTTGAGCTAATATGGCTTAGGTGACGGACCTAGTAGTCCACACGCACAAGAGCTCAAGCCCAAATCCAACCAGTTTAAACACCTCATCGCATCCCATCCTTTTTTATACGAATCAGGGATTTTCTGAAGGAACGCAGTTTGAGCTTATCACCAAAAAGGCTTCTGTCCCTTCTTGCCTTCTCGATGTTTCTTCTTCAATAGGTTCACCATCCCTAGACACAACGCCAAAGTCACCACATCCCTGCAAACTAGCAATTCTAAATTAGTGAATATGAGTTGTTGCGACTTTCTATTGGCTAGGGGCTTCTTTTGTATACATCAAGCACACGCGGGACAACACCTGCTTAGGAGTTCTCTAGTACAGTTATTTACCTATGCATAAGCCAGGGGGGAATGTCATAATAATTTGCATTGTACTAAATAATGTTTTCATCCAACAACAAAAATGTTTCCATCACATAACTAGGAACTCCTTTCCTTTAATCAAATCGTGTGTTTCAACAGTTAACGGTAGCACTAAGATGTCATGTTGCAGTTTTTCTTGATGAGGGCTATAGTAAAAATATTTGACAAACATCCCCTGCCAATGGTCTTTGGAAAAAGTGGAATTCCCCCCCCCCCCCCCCCCTCCCCCGGCATTTTCTTCTTTCAAGTTCGAAACTAGCATACCTCTCTCTCCCTCTATAAGTACAACATCTTACTATCTCAGTCACCACATTTTTACATGAAATCACATGCCAGGACTTTTATGTTTATAAAGTCTTTTCGCAAAATCTTTCAATTGTATCTACATCCCAAAAAAGTATCTCCGTCCCTGCAATTATCTCATTTACTAACTTTCGTCACTCTTATTTTAGCAGAGTATGTAGGAGATTTATATGTTTTAAAACAAATCCATCTATTTACATTTCTAAATGGTCCGACTACCTCATAGAGTGATCTAAAGCTCGCTGATGAATTCTTGTGGCGTTTTCTTATTTTATATTTTGTATTGTAGTCTACTAAATCATATACATTGTGAGAGCAAATACTGTACCACTACCATTAGACTCACATTGGTCTTTTCAAGTGAACGTGTATTCGGCACAACTTTGCATTCAATATGGAACCCCACCCCCCCCTTTTCTGAAACAGGGTTCACTTTGATTGCTAAAGAAAACCAATTGATTCATTTGGAAGAAAATGAATAAAGAAGCAAGCATACGTGAAAAGTGCCACTCCAATGGTGAATATATAATGTAAATGCAAAAGCCAACAAGTACTATACAAAGAGCAAGACTCCAGGTAACCTCACCGATGACCTCTTGGGAAGAAGCCAATATAATACCTTATATCATTATTTAACACAATGACATCAATACAAGGCCGTATGGTATTGAGTGTTACATTATAGAAACACAAAACCAAAATCTTATGTCATTAAGTTCGAATGCTATACACTTACAAAGATATGTAATAGCAGTTGAAGACAAAGATATGTAATAGCAGTTGAAGAACAGACATTCACACAGCACGTGTTAAGCACAAGATCTTTAAACATTAATAAAAATACTATATTAGCAAAAGCATATCTAAATGCACGTAAAAGGAGCCAACTTTTAATTATTTGACGGTAGTAGGAATTAATGAGCCAATGAGCTCTAACTCGAATGGCACTTCCTCTCCTAAGGACAAGGTGAAGGTGATCTAATGGATTCAAGATCCATTTGTGCATGTGCAAATAAAATAATAATAATAATAACAAACAGAATTTTGGCAAATATGCAAAAACACAAAGCTACCATATAACAAAAACAATATGAACAAGATAAAACAAAGGAGCCAGTAGGGAGTATGATTCTTACATGCTGTTTCGAGGAAGATTCATGGCAACTAGATTTTTGAAAATTTCTTCTCTCTCTCTTTTGTGGAACACCAGCAGATCATTGCATCCATCCATGCTAAATATCTCAATAGCAACAGGACGCAGCTGGTAATCACGCTTCAAAAGCTCATGAACACTATTAAGCTTCCACATACGCCAATGGTGAGGTAGATTACTACTAGTACATACTTTCTCCTTTCCCCATGCACCACCATTATAGGCCCATGCCCTTCCTCCAACCAATGACTTAACTGTTGTACCACAAGATGAAGATGATTTGGACTGGAAATCCATACTGCCAATAGTGTCCTTCTTTACACCTAAAGCTTGATCAATAACAGATAGTTCATCTACGCATTCCTTCTCACAAATGCACCCAGAGTTATCAATATAAAAATTCTCAATTACATACAAACAGAGTTCTCCTATCAGAAATATACCATCATGTTTATCAAGACCTACAACCCGTTCACAGTTATATCTGAATCGAATCTTTTCAAGAGGTTCCAGATAAGGTCTGATCAAGTATTCTCCATTATCATTTAGTTCCTTATCCGATTTATCCTCTGTAACTTTGATGTCATCTATTCTCCCAGAAGAAGATTGCCTTGGAGATCCTAGTTCAGATCTTTCATGTATGCTCTCTGCCATTGGGACAGACACTGAACTAGACTTGACACCAGACTCTAGGGCAGAATGAAGGCTTGTTTCATTCATACTACTAGCTCTGTCATCATTCCATCCATTCCTAACAGAACCTTCATCTTTTACATCATCTGAGTCTTTAAAAAATGATTGACCATACTGCTCGCCATCCACACCATTTTGTTTGGCAGTATCAGTCAGAAGAGGAAAAAATAATTGAGAATCAGTATCAGAAGCATCAGGTCCATTCTCATTTTTTGCTTTGGACAGCTCTGCTTCCCCTATATCAAACTGACCATCAAGAACATTCTGGATGGTATCAATTTTTAATTTGCAGCGCTCAAGCTTTTTGCGCATTCTATATGGACCCTCAATGGGACAAAGCTCCCATTCAGGCTCTTCAGTCATAGAGGATTTACGCATTGGGAATATTCCACGCTCATGTACAAGTTGTTGTAGAAGGGTTTGCCACTCACTCTCGGCATGAAGAACCCACCCGTATTTATCTTGACGGACAACTCTCAGCTCAGTAGACATTAAATCACGAACTAATTCCAGTGCATACCTGCGTTCATTTACCTGTTCCCAGTGTTTTAGGTCTAATTTAGAAGTTTCCCGTAATCTTCTTCCCATCTCCCTCTTACGACGACCTTCCATGCCCTTTATTCTCACTCCAGGAAATTTTGCTGATCCGGCAATATACTGCCTCCACATAATTGCTGCACACTGCTCCAGTACTTTATTCACAATCTGTTCACTACTCTGAAGCCACTCAAAAAAAGCAGGTAAACTCCCAGTCAATAATTTGTCAAAACCATCATGTAGTACATCCAGGTGTTGTCCTTGGTTTGGTTTTGAGACAAGCAGGTCTTCTAGTGCAGCCCTTCGATGCACCAGTAGATACTTGATAACATCAACGGCCAAATTCTGAACATTTCGCCTTTGATCACTGAGAAGAGATATTAAATTCACACAAAGACAGCAATTTAGATCAGTATCAATATTACTGGGACAGAATATAATTCGTCTGTGAGCAACTAACAACTGTAAGACCGTGCAGATATCAGTTCCTGAATCATCTTGTGAAAAGTATGAGGATAATCTCTTCTTAGGTTCAATGAGAAAACCTAAGCATGAAAGAAGATCATCTTCTCCAATAGTGATCAAGAATGATGGAAGGAAACAATACAATATCATACGATTTGTATTTTTAAGAATTGAATGAATATAAGCATCAAGTTGTCTGCTTCCTCTTGCAATCGATAAAAGACCCTTTCCAGTTGGAGCTACTTCTTCAATTTGTCCATCTTTGTTTGCCAATTGCAACATAGATAACAAGAACTCAAGAGTTTTCAGTACACCAGAAGGGTGAGGAAAAGCACCCATATATACACGATCTACTATCATCCAGCACAACGCATCTAAGTTCAAGGACCAGCGACCCTTGTCCAGCTTTTTCTGATTTTCCTCATCATCACGCAAGAGACGCCTTTCAAGGAAGTTCATCAGTCTACTAAGGCACAAACCCTGGAAAACTAACACAGAATCTGCATCAATGTATAGAGGGACACTTTCCAAGATGCTTTCTATAACCTGTGATGCTTTTATTTGCTCTGTCACAATGTCAGAAAGAACTTCTGCCATGAAATCTAAAACCGCCGTCGCTCCAGCAGAACAAGGACCACCACCATAGCCAGAATCATCAATTTCAATAAGAAGCTTTGGACTGACAGAAAAGAAGGTATTCGCTGCAGATGGTCCTTGAGAACTGGACTTAAAGTCTGAAGATGGATCGAATTCACTAACAGACACAGAAGACTCCATGGAAGGAGTAGCAACTAAGGCAGCCCTGGATTCATTATGGCTTGCACTTCCCAGCCAAGATGTCAAGGCAATAACTGGAGATGAAGAGGGTGTGAATGGTAGTCTAGAATTAGATTTCTCTGATAAAATGGGAGAATCAGGCATAGTAAGAGAGGCAGAACTCTGAGAATCCGGTGGCTGAATGGGATCAAGAGTGCCTTTAACATCACGGAAGCTAAATCCATTTGTGCTAGAGGTGGCAGACACCTGGTCAACATTATCACCATCTAAGCTCTGAGCAGCTTGGGCATCTTCTTGGACTGATTTGTTCAATTCCTGCTGGGTCACAGAAGCATTGATCTCTGCTTTATCACTGGCCATATAGTTTGGCGGCAGAGCCATATCTTCAGAGCTTGTACTTACCTGCCCTTGAGGGAAGCTTCCAATGCTAATGGAAGTTTTGACAGATTGCTCCTGTTCATGAGGCAGGCTAGAATTCTGCGAGCTACTAGTATCATCACAATCATTCAAGTTTTTATCTTCTGTCTTAACAGAGAGTTCTTTAGCCATTTTTACTGCATATGCAGACCTATAAGACAAAATAGTCAGTTGAAAATAAGTCAACAGATATTCATAGGTTTAAAAAGTATTAGCTAAAAGTAATAAAAATAAAAACAAGAAAGAACTTCATGTCCAACCTAACACATGAAAAATAAAGGTCAATGCAGCTTTCAAGAATTTCCACCCGTCTGCAAAGAGAACAAAAAGGAGGGCACATTTTTGCCAGATCAACCATGAATCTCAGAACTGAAGTTGCTGCTGCAGGGGCTGCTGCTTCCCCACCCATTAAGCGTGCTGCATATGTCTTATGCATCAGTGCTTCACCCTGCAGCTCTCCAGCCATGTCTGCATTTTCCTCCACAAGCTCGGCCACAAGGCCAGCACAAACCTGGGAAAGATTACCAGTTTGGTGGGCAAGCATTGACTGCATGCTCAACCTATCAAATGTAGATTTCGCCATAGCAATCACAGACTCCAACAGTTCCACAAATTTCAATTCCACATGACTTCCATCACTTGGCATAAGGGCATGAAAGTCTAGCATGCGGACTTCCGGTAATCTTGGATAAACTTGCTTTCCAAAGATCAGACAGAACAAAATGTAATATATATCTGGGGAATCATAGAAACTTGGGAGCACTCGTGCCAAACCTTGATAACCACCACTAGTCCGAAATTTTAGAGAAAAGGTAGGAGAAGAAGTAAGACACACACCAAGAAGAGTCATGATCCATCTCATACTAGTAGGGTGAACGGCTTCGTCAAGAAAATATGTAATTAGTTTGGATGAAACAATCTTATGCCACCGCTCAAGCAACTCTTCTGATTTAATGGTTACTTGTAGATCAATTAGCATTTCCAGCAGCATATTTCTCACAATGACATGCTTCCCCATTGACTCTCGCAGGATTGGACGCCGTGGTATCAGTTCAGGTGGATCAAATGTCATAATCACAAACCTAACCACATGTTCCAGTTCAGAAGCCAGAAACCCATCTTCTAAAATGACCCCAAGCAATACAACCAACTTTTCCAAAACAGGAACTTCAACATCACCCCGCTGCAGAGTCACGAGTAAATGTTGAACAAGGTTTATTCGACGCAGAACTGTAAGATTATGGTTCCTGTACCAATGCATGGACACTAGATGCTCAAGAAATCCCAGCAGTGCAATTTGAATTGAAACTGAGGCTGTTACCCACAATGTCCAATCCAACAAGACATGCTCAACCATATCTGCATTTGACAAGACAATGCAATTTGAAGTTTCAGCAGGCATATCAGCATTTTCCAGCTCTGAAATATGACTAAATGAATCTTTCTGTGCAGAAAAATCATCCATATCTCCATGAGATCCAACTGAGGAAATTTCATCACGGAACTTTGACAAATTAAGATCCTCAAAACTACTTTCCTGAACAGTTGCAGCAGGTGACAATGTAGTTCGAATACTCTCCAACTTCTTTGGTTCAGAAAATGAAGCTTCACATGCAGCAATCTGGAAAAAGATCTCAAGAGATTGCATGTCGAATAATGACATTCTGCGACGTAGAAATAGAGCAAGCAAATGGTATCCCCTGTATGTCTTCATGTCTCTAACATTTTGGGGATTCTGATGAAGTGCACAAGCAAGTAACGTAAGGGCCATGTGCAGCATATCCCTAGTTTCAGCAGCTTCAATAAGGGCCAAGATAACAGTCATCCCACCAATTGGGCAGATGGTATCACCAATCACACATTGTCTACAGACATAGATATCCCCATGGAAACGTCCAAACCGTGGTATACCTACATAATCAGAAATTAGATAACAAATGAAGAGAACAAAGAAAAGAAATTTCAAAGACAAATCAGACTCCACTTGCATTCCAAAACTGTGATGCCCACAATTTGATGTGAAGAGTGAATTGGATAGGTCACTTACCCCCAATAGGAGAAGCAGCTGCTGACATAGGATCAACTAGATTGAGCATTGACATAGTCCCTGATGCTCGAACAGATTCGGTACATGTCCCATCAAATGCAAATATGAGTTTCTTTCCTGAGAGCTGTAAAGATAGGTTTCCTATTCTCTCCAAATCCCAAACAATCCCGCTGCCATCTGCTTTGGACTCTCCTTGCTTGCTAGCACTATCAAGCCTCTGTATATTTGAAGCCAAAGTCAAGTCAGCCTCTAACGAATCTAAGATGGCCATACTACCACCCCTACAAGCCTGGTTTGGGACAAACTGCAGAAGATCTGTGTCTTGGAAGAGCCCTCTATATCCTCTACCAAGAATGTACATGAAACAAATGCAACCTGGTGTGAGCACCTCCTCAAAAAGATAGCACGAGCGGAGTTTCCAGGTCAAGTCACTAACTCTTGCACAAGTAACCGGAGTCCCAATGGTTACTTGCAAAGGTTTTCCAACTGGTGATGGAGAGTATCCTAGTTTTCCTGTGTGTCTCATCTTTCCATTAAGATACACATAAGCAACACTAGCTTGGAATAGCCCAGCAAGAGCATTTGGTTTGTTATGAACAACTGCAAGGTGATGCCACCTGCCTTCCTCAAGTTCTAATCCAGAAAACGACAAGGAGCAAGAATTGCTTGTTGCAAGGGTTAGAACACCATCCTCCTGAAGATAAAGTTCAGCATAAAATGTGCTTTCATTATTAGCTGCACCAACAGAAAATACCCGGAGAATATGCCGCTCAAGTTGATGTGTCGTAGAGCCTGTCCTCCTCTTAGAAGGGCCAGTTCTGGAAGGTTCTGTATCCTTTACTTGTGATTTCAAGAAATTTCGAAACTGAAACCAGCAGACAAATGAATAACCAGCAGCTGGTGGCCATGATCTTTCCCCAAGAGAAACCTGAATAGAAGCATGGCCATTCTTGCTCAAGTCCATCTCCACAAACGGTGCCAGAGAAACATTTTCCGAGGCCATGTCTTCCATGAGAATCAATTTCTCCATCATGTCAACAAGTACATGACCAGAATTCTTCAGTCTCAGTTGTAGAACATATCTAATAAGCATTCGAAGCTCTGATACAGATAATCTATCACCAAAAGTACAAACCTTGTTATTCAAAAATAAGGCCAAATAATACAAATAGGGACAGGCTGATACAATAATGTCTCAACATGACCACAATTCTTACCTATATGCCCCAAGAACTTCCACAATCTTCAAAGCATAAGAAAGCAATGGAGAGGAGCCCAAAAGAAAGGGGTAAATTGTCTCCAGTAAAAGTTCAACACAACCTAGATACATTAGACAAAGCAAACAAAAAGAACACTGGTCACTATTCAAGCAAAACAGGGAAAAAAAAAATAATATATATATATATATATATATACACACACACACACACACTAAATGATCTATTTCGCACCTACGGAGGTAAGGGTTTCCTGATTGAAGGAGCCAGCGCGAGCAAGCCTCTCAATGAGGCTTAGCACTTCCAGCTGCACCTTGGGAGTAAAGAGCAACAATGAACGGATAAGAACTCTAACAGCACCAGCATTGTAGACTCTTTCTTTAGCAGGATGAAATGAACCTGATGGAGTCATTAAAAGAAAGCTAGATGACTCGTTTTCCAGAATATCAGATGATGTAGCATTCTCTGATGCCAGGAATGGTGGAAGCACAATTTCAAGTGCTAGTTCCAGCAACAACTGTATGACTTGCTTTTCACACTCCACACAAAGTAAGCCAGACTCAGCTAGAAGATCAAAGAAAGTTTGGGATGATATAATTGTATGCAACTTTGTTCTATTAACAGCATTATCACAAACTCCAGAAGTCATAACCCGCAGTAAGTACATAAAAACCTTGACGTAAACCTCTAAAGCAGATTGATCTGTGTGCTCTCCATCACTTTGGAAACTATGGAGTGTGGTAAGTAGAAGAGAAAACCCAGTCGCTTCACCAAAGACCCTCTGAGCAGAATTATTAACTCCCAGAATACGCCACAAGGCTCCCATAGTGTCACATTTTGCATCATTATGAAGCCTGTATTGAGATCCCAAAACACTGGTGACCATTCCACTTTTTAGAATTTCAACAACTGCACCTAATTCTTCAGGATGAACCTGGTAAAAATGCGAACCTGGTAAAAATTAGAACTTGGTAAAATTTTGATGATATTGGGCACAAAATAAAAGCACAAACATGTGACTTATAATTTACACAAGAAAATGAGAGATTGCAACAGTCAACATTGTATTATTTGAACCTTCTCTTGAGGCCACCACATTCATTGGAAAAAACAACATATATGAATAAAGAAAGACTTTCATGGGTAAATACGCATAACTCTTACAAGTAAATCTATCCAAATTTGAACCCATCAAACAGTGTAAAATCAAGATGGTCACGAACCTGTGTTACATCTTCAATGATCAAACATGACAATATCCTCAGAACTCCTGGACGATGTATATTAGACACCAGAAAAGGAAGAACAGTTGTTACACCATTAGCTGAACGGAATGATGCTTGATTGGCTTCAGCTTTCTTTAATAAAGAGACCATACAATCCCATGCAACAGAAATTGTACCCTCAACTTCAAAAATAGGATACTTCCCAGAACCCGATTCCATTAGCTTGGGTGAAGTAATAATGACATCCTTACTATCCAAATGTTTCTTGAAGCTGCTTGAGCTGGATTTTCTCTCCAATTGATTAAGGTTACCATTATGTTGGTCTGGACCCAAGAGATACTTATGCTGCTTCAAATCATCTAACAGAACTTCCAGTACACCAACTTCTCGCAAGACTTTTTTGTACTGGTGGTCAAAGGATAAGAGCTTTACAAAAAAGGCGAGTATGGTGTGCTTTAATTCTGAAGTTATTGGTTGCTGTAATAAGCAGCAAAGTGAAAGTAGTTCTTGCTCAGGAACGCAATTCACAACAGTCACAGCATATTCAAGAATTTTCAAGATTATCTCTTGGAAAGATGGAGGAAAACCTGCCATATTTAGGATAAAAAGTGGAACAGTACGTAACTGCTGACACAGCTTGTAGTTTTCAAGATCACTTGAGAATATTTTAAACATTCTATTTAACACTTCTTCCTGCACTTCCCTGCTGTCTGCTTTGAGGAAAATGTCTTGCAACATCTGGACTGCTTCAAGGTCTTTAACTTTATTATTGTCCTTGTCCCAAACTTCGTCAGCAATGCGGTCAGAAGATAATGTACGACTTCTGCTATGGCTACCAGTCTTAGTAAGAGAAGACTTGGAACCTTTGCCACCAAAAGATCCCGTATGTTCCAATGGGCCAGTTTGAGCTAAATTAACAAGAACATCAAGCAACCTAGACAGCGTAAGTGAAAGATGTTGGGGCGAGGGATCCTCTTTTCCTGTGGAATCCAGTCTTTCTACTTGATACACTGCAGTAGAACCATCTGAAGCACAATTTTGGTCAGAAGACTGGGAATAAATGGACTGAAAGCCCTGACTTTCCGGCATTTGGGAAAGAGTTAAGGCAAACTGAACAAGGAACTGATAACCATGGGCATTATGTATATCTTCTCTGAGCCTGACACCACGAGCCTCTACAAATCAAATTGTATCAAATCAGCACCAGCACATAACACCACACAAAGTTATAGCTGTAAAAGTTATAGATACCAAACAAGCCAAAAGACAATAGGTCAGATTGTAAGGCCAAAGTACTGTTGATATATTATCAGAATCCTTATGAATTGCTCTTATGCAAGCAATAAAGGATACACAATGTGTCAATTACCAGGTTTATATGACAATTCCACACATTCAAGTAACAAGTCCACAATGCCCATAGTATAGGCAGAATCGCCACTGTCAGGATTGAAATCTTTAACGGCCATTAAAAGAACTTTTATCTGCACATAGGAAAAGCATATGAGCAGCTGACATAGTCCATAAAGATGAAAAGACTCCTATCAAATAATCATAAATATGAATCAAGAAAATAATAAAATTCCTGGTTGAAAGAAGCTAAGAAAAATTTAGCAGAAAAAAGTGTCAGAACTCCATTGTGTCGGTAGTGTATGAGGCACACATTGCATTCCGAAAAAATGTCACAAAACAAACAAAATTTAGAAAAACACTAATAGAAGATACACTAGAATAACCATAGAAAAGTTGGTTTATTTTCGAAATTTTCCTGTTAGTGTAATGATAGTAAATTTGAAAATGTAACTCGTTGCCTTCCCGAAAAACAATTATGAGCTTTAAAGCAATCTGTAAATACAATAACACGAATTTCAGACCTAAATGCACAAACTCACAGAACCCATTTTGGGGATTGGGGGGGGGGGGGGGGGGGGGGGATTGTACACCAGTGATTTCACATCATCCAAAATACGGTAAAAAAAATAGTTCCATTAAAAATGTAGAGGTGAACTAAAGAGACAAGTTCAGTTGAGTCCCACAACTTTTCACTCCAATAAATGCCATCAAGAATATTAGCAATAATGGCATACCAGATGATGCTTGCGAATATATTTGGCTGTGCTTCCATTGTCATTGACCATAAGTAGACCAAGTATCTGTTAAATAAGCGAAAAATAACAATAATATGTTCAAGTAACAATATATTCTTGGTGTTGATAATCTTTCTATGAAGACATATAGCAGGACACATACTGTTCATTTACCTGCATAGCATGTCTATGAAGCTGTATGCTGTGCAGAGGAACAAGACCTTCCTTGTATCTAGCAAAGACTATCAAAGACCCATTGGCAACCACCTGAAAGAGCAACTGAAGCGAATCATCTTCAATCAAACTCTGTGCTGATGAAGGATGGCTTGCCAATGCTTTCATAATATGCACAACACTTCCCTCTACCTGCATGAATAAGGATTAGTAAAATTGCGTACCAAATTTCTACCATTACAAGTTCCACATGGATAAACATCATGACTAATACAGCAAGACTAAAACCCAAATTATAAAGAATCAAGGTGCATGGTCGCTACCTTTGGCAAGGTCCTAGTTATTCAGCAGTTAGTAAAGTTCATGCTTAATAGGATTGAACTTAAGACACTTGCAAAAGGACTAAGTAATAACATGCAAGCAGGTTTTAGTCATGAGCCAGTACGAAGATGTTAATACAACTGCAAACTCAAAAAAGTATTAACCAACCATTTTTTTAATAATCGCAATTTATAGAAAAGCGCAAAAGGCACAACCCAAGTATAAAAGAAGTATACAAGAGATACACCCAACTATTAAGTTAAAAGAAGAATCAAAAGTTTGTTAATCAAAGCAAAGAATGTAATAGTTTAGCAGGAAAAATATCGTTTTTTCAGCAAGGATTCCAGGTCTGCAAGTTCTTTTCGCCACAGATCAACTCAAGTACTAAGTTATAAGAAGTAATAACTTTTGCTCCTCCTGAGTTATAATTTCCAAATGTTATATCTCACCAATTGAAGTTTCCCATTTTTCACTGGATCTAGTAATTGGCAAAAATTTAAGGAAGCGATTTGATTCTACCCATGCTATAAAATTAGGGAAACAAATCATTGTACACTAAGTTAGTGAAATAAATTGGTGATACAAAGCAAAGTGCGCCCCCAGATTAGTGAAAGGCACATTTTTCAGCTACTTAATTTTTGAAAAAGAAACAGAAGCATGGATACCAAATCATCTGTTGAAGATAAAGAGAGGATATAGCTCTTGCAAGTACTTTATTTAGGAAAGACCAAGTCCTCGATTGCTAATGAGGTTACCCAAGAACCTGCTCACTTTTAGAAACACCTAGGGCTAAGCAGTAGCCCATAATTTAGAAGCACAACATGGCACGCCCAAGCAATCAAAAATACTGATGCTCGAAAGTAGGTATTAAATGCAATTTATTTTAACATTTTTTTCTCGCACATTAATTGCACAAACACGAATGCCATCAAACAAGTCAGGTGCCAATCATGCCTGATTCACAGTGTTTCAAGATCATTTCATGCACCAAAATAGTGTCAAAGGCATCATAACTAGGTCAGAGTCCCAAAAGTATGCCATTGTCCTCATTACATAAAGCAATAATTTAACATAAAACGCCCCACTCACTAAGACAAAAGGTTTCCTCTTCCAAAATAATACTGATTTATTTGATAAAAGCACAATGAAGCCCATGAAAACTATGTCACGCCTCATGAAGCGGAGGTCATTATTTCGAATTTCCCCTTTCCCCTCCCCTTAGGGTCAATTACTTAAAAAAAAAAAAAAAAAAAAAAAAAAGTTTTAAGATGTGTGTGTGTGTGTGTGTGTAGCCAAGACTTGTAATGTTGCTTAGGTTCATTACGTTCCCTTCAGAGCTGTTATCTCACGGTTAGATTAATGATTAGAAGCTATTATTTAATAGGTCTTATTTATGGCCGAGTGCAAATATTCAATTAGAAATGGTGATTCTAATATAATTAATTAACCTGTATTAGACTTCATCAATGGTCCAAATAACAGACAGTCATAAATTGGAAGTTTAGATGAAAAGTTTAAACTCATCGTCATGAGCTGATTTTTTCTTAACTTCATTAATTTAATGAGATTCATGGGATGTTGGATGATCTTCAATGTACCAATAACATGGTAGTTTCTTTAAGCAAAATATACATGTATATACATGTGTGTGTGTGTGTGTGTGTGTGTGTACATGTGCATATGTGTGTATATACATGGAGTGTATGGAGAGAGAGAGAGAGAGAGACCTCAAGCCGGCGGGCTTGCCCAACATCACCATCATAATCTTTTCTTGCTAGCAATACTTCTTCGTGATCATTAGCTTTTTGCCTTTGACTGGTCTCATAAGGATTCAGAAGGGCATTGAGAATATGAATGAGACAGCAAAATATGCCCGAATCGAGGAGAGACTGTTTATCAACAGGCTGCAATGATGAAAATTGCGCTAAAAGTTAATGAATAGACATGATGTAGGGATGCATAGTCACATGCACATCTCTTCATTTCACAAATGAAGAGATAAGCCACCTCATGGGCTGTACAATGTAGCATTTACATTGTTAGTTGAGTAATCATAGTTACAGAAAACCAATCCCATTAGGTTCAGCTAATCATTGCATACTGATCAATTTGAAGGACTAAGAGAAAATCATTACAGACTACAATATCTAACAAGACAGAACACAAAGAATGTTTCAAACTAGATATATAAGACACCAAACAAATTGAAAGTAAAACCTTGGAAACAATGATTCACTTAATCTACTAAAGATTAAGAAAATATACCCCAGATACAAGGATCTCAATCGCAGATAACAAATTTGAACCAGGACTGATTCCATCCTGCGCAGAAATGTGCAAAATATGAGTCCCAACAACCAATAACGGGGAAAAATAATCAACATTCTGACACAGACATATGACAGGCAAACCTTTGTGACTTCTGAAAAAAACTTTAACACTTTAACTACATCCAAAGACCTTGTTTTGCTGCTGATTTTCAACTTCTCAATATCTGTTACAAATGCTCTTCCCACAACAAAAGAGAAAATGTGTGTTTCAACTAACCTGTGATTCATCCAAACTTTCAAAGTTAGTCAACAAGCTCAACATCAAAAAAACTCCAAGTAATCACCACAGAGAGCCCCACAGCTGTTCAGTTACTTGAAAACAAGCAATAAGATGCACTTTTCACATGAACACTCAAAATTACAGACTATATCCCACAGAATTAAACCAAAATCCATTGTAGGTTCATGGAAATATTTTTTTTTTATTGGTGAAGAAAGTATGTAAGAGATCAACCGTATAAACTAAGAAACTTCATACTGGACAGTACATGAGTGCCATGACTGGATCGGATAAAAGAAAATATACGATGAAAGGTAACACTAAATTAACACCTATGTGACAATTAGAAGAAAATGTATGAGGGTACTGATAAAATGAAGGAAAAGAAAAAGAAAATGCATGAGGTAAACAGTTCCCACTGACAAATAGAAACATAGCTTACCACGGGAACAAAAAAAAAAAAGCTCAAAGATTAGGATAATAATAGCAACAAGAACATCAATCAAAGTGGGAAAATAATCAAAACTTTAATGACTAGTAGAACAAGTTCTAACAGTGAATGCATGGATATATAAAATTTTCCATTGGGGCAGTAAAAGGAAAGTCACTCACCCTATAACAACAAGAAAATATCTCCCAAATATTAATTGAAAATGAATTCAAATAACACCAAGGGGATGCCACCCATCTATGCAAGATATAAGAAACAAATAAAACAAAAAGGAATAATGAAGAGAGAGAGAGAGAGAGAGAGAGAGAGAGAGAGAGAAACTCTTAAGTGTATTAAGAGCATAAGTCCATAAGAGTATCAATGTTCCTATAGCAGAACAGTTTTGGCGCCAGTAGCGCCAAATACTGAGACTTACCAAAACCAAAGGCACCAAATACCATTAGTTACACATGAAACATGACCATATGTCACTACTAATTATTAATCAACAATCGAATCTGTCCTTTTGATAGAAAAATTATGTAAATAACCTGTAACTCTATTCCAAAGTGAACCTAGCATGCAGCAGCGACCATCTTATGGAACTATAAGATTACATAAAAGAATGCTGAGTTATAGCAAATTGGATAAGGAGGAACTCTGTGCATACATGGTAAGTAACTGAGCTACATTAGTATGCTGCTTCACTAATCTACAAAATACATCTACAGTCAAATTCAAGGCCACTTCTTTCTCCTGCATGGATGACAAAAAAGCCATTAATGAATGATTTGTGTTCAAGTAAGGCTGGAACGATGGTACATAAAAGAGTAGCAGAAGTACAAGTAAACAAGCAAGAACCTTTTCCGAGCTGGATGACCGGAACTCTTCCCAGTATCTCTTGAAGTCCAACTCCAATTCATGTTTATCTCTGCTTTCACAGGAAAAAGGATCATCATTGGACTTAACAGCAAGCAATCAGAAGGAGTATCAAGGATATTATATTTGCCTCTGCTTTCATAGATATAAAAAAGGTCATCCTTGAGTTTGAAAGCAGATCTAAAAATAATAAGCCATCAAAAAAAAAAAATTTGATAAGTAATAAGCCATCAAAAATATTATTAGGTAATAGCTACACTTTTGATCACCTTTTGCTTCCTTCAATCCATACTTTAACTAGATTGAAGAAGTGAAAAGTGGACATAATGGCACCCCACATACCCGAATATCATGATATTAAGTTTAGTGTAAATCTAACAGCCAGAAATTACAAATGAACAGCATAGACAACTAAAAGTCACATCTTATGAATTATGTTCACTGTAATAATGGATGAACAGTAATAAAAACAACTGGACAAGTATAAGCTTATGATTAGATGGCCTATTTTAATATACATATATATTTTTTATATATATGATAATATACTATGTCGTCAGACACACAGATGGTGAAACATTCTGGCTAAAACCTGATAATAAGCCACCCTAAACACTTGAAATAATCTTCACACTATCTGAAGCACGGATTATTCCAAAGTAAATTTGATAGTGGTTAATGAAATGATTTTTCTTGGATGGAATGCATTTCCTTTTTGGCCAAATGACCCCAATGAGTCCGTTACCCCAAACTCAAGCAACACCATTTTAGCGGATGAGTTTCAAACTTATCAATTATTGACATATGATCCCAAGCCATGGTGATAAATGGTTAACATCTAACCTAGAGACCCCATATCTAAAAGAAATTTCATTTGAAGAAAAGTGTCACTGATTGATCCCTAACCAAAAGACAACTGAAAAATATTGGCTTTAGATGGTGTGAAAACACTACCAGGATAAAGTTTTTCTTTGATAAGTAAAATCAATCTTCTTGAAAATCAGTTCCCTTTTAACCTACCAACAATGCAGAATTAGCCTATGTAATCAGAAAAAACTTGGAGCAGAAGTTTCTTGAGTTGGAAGTTAAAAGAATGAAATCATCGAATGTAGTCATTACCTACCAGCACAGCACGAAATGTCAGTGTTATCAACTATAAAAACAGACAGGATATGAACCAACCAGCTACCTTTCATCCAAAAGAATACTACTGCTCCCTACAACGACCATTTGGGCGCCATCAAAGGGAGTGCAACATCATAAATTGAACACCGTAGCATTAACGGGACCTATATCAAACTCCAAAAAACTAAGGAAAACAAATCTACGTATCTATTCAGCGGGGTTCATCAAGCACCAAACTCCTATGCTCTAGTCAACAAGCACTCAAAAAGAGCTTCCCTACTCGGAAACAATCACAACGACCAACATTGACTACGCCAACATCATTCCACAAGCTAAACTTAGGAAAAACAAATTGCTCCCATCATTAATTATAAATCTTAAAACCTGCCCAATTCTCCATTTGAGCCCGAAACCCAGTACCAGAATAAACCCACATCAAATTCAACACAATTAAGTCAATGCAGCACCACCCACACGCCATTTCAACAAAAGCAAATATTTTTCATCTCCTGAAACTAATGAAAACACAGTATCAGTATCGAACCTCGCGGGAGACGAAGAGGAGTCCTGCCAACGAGTTGAAGAAGGAGCATTGCGATCGCGAGCCGACGAGGGAGCGGAAGAAGGAGATGAAGAAGCAGAGGCAGTGGCGGCAGCAGACGAAGACTGAGTTAGACCGACCTTCTCTTTGATGTCCTTAAGCAATGAAACCCATTTCATCGTTTTCCCTTTTGATCGCTCAAACATATGCGCCCAACCCCACCCCTTTCCCGGTCCCCAGATCCGAAAGATCTCCCCCACAAGCTCCACACACGCCCCCAAAATTCAAAACATAATCCAACCAAAAAAATCACAAGAAAAAAAAATTAGCTGCTAATGTATTCCAAGCAGCGATCGAAATCAGCTGCTGCCTATCGCAAGTATCGAGATCTTCGAATTGAGAGTTTCGTGTTCGTGATCTGTCTGTTTTTTCTTTACCAACGAAATATTTTTTTTTTTTCGAATTTTCTCTTTTCTTTTTCTTTTCCCGAGTCCGAGAAACGAGGAGGAGAAGTAAATGGAACGCCGAATCGTGGGCTTCGCTGAAGCAAAGCAAGGGCGAGATAGAGATAGATTGGTAGATAGGTCGTAGATATGAAAGAAAAGAAAAAGCAAAGGAAATTAAAATGCCTCTCTCTCGGTGTCTGTCTGTACGTCTCTCTCTGTGCCTGGTTTTGGACGGCCTCACCGCGCCTTGTTTCTCGCTCTATATCCTCTCTCTTTCTCTCTCTTATGCCACGTCACTGTGGGAAGTCCTCCACGTGGCGCTTCGAGACTTACGCACTAGACGTGAGTAATGGTACATTACTAATGTTATAAACATTATTATTTTTTGTTTCACGATGTCACGGTTTTAACTATTTTTTTTTTTTTTTTTTTTTTTTTTAAAGAATGACCAGTTTTGGTCCATGAGATGAATGGATTCGTTATTTTAAGTTGGATAATTTCTCTTAAAGAAGCAAAGATAAAGTGAGAGACAAGAGAAAATAAGATCAACTGAGTGAAGATTGAGGAGAGAAAAATTAATATCGGGTATGCAATGAATGTGTGCAACATATTTAGATCGAGTGTAATGGTTGGATCGTTTATGATCATGATCATGTGAAGGCCTCTTTCTTTTACACGGTGTGTCGTGCCACACACATCCTATTTTATTATTACCTAATACTAAAAAGAATAATAATATTAATATATTATTACAAAATGAATGACAATTTTCTATCGTTATCCAGCAGAATTAGAGATGGCAAACAATACTCAAAACTTGATAAATAGTTGTGTGCATTGTCAGGCGAGCACAAGCTTTCAGTTGTCTATTTAATTAGCTACGAAAGCCTTTTTGTATTCTTGCTCTTAAAGCAAGCTTGGCTCACGAGAGATCTTTACTGCGTACCTGTTTGGGCTTATTTGTTGTTACCATTTCACTTTTTTTCTTTTTTTGCCTGCTCCATCCTCAAATAAGTTTACAATTATTTTATCACACCTGAGTTAAATAACCAATTTAAAAACAAAAAACAAAAATGTCTGCCTCCATTAAATGGAAACACTGATTTGGTGAAATGTGTTGCCCGCCTGTGTATATAAATAGAAATAATTTCATGGAAGGGTATCGAATTATACGTCGTTTTGATATAAGTGTATTGAACTAGCAAAAGTCTTAAATAATAGTATCCAAGTTTCTAAACGTCTCATTTAAGGGTAAATCTTGTAAAAATTTCAAAATACCCTTGTGTTTATTTTTAAAAAAAAAAATAAATTATAAAATTTTTCAAAGATTCAGGGATTGGTATTTTTTCAAATTCTTTTAAATTCTGACCAATACCTAGATCGTAGCATTTTTTTTCCTTTTTTTTTAAAATAAATTAGGGGTATTTTGGGTACTCCGTTAAGATTTAACAGCAAATCCTAACGAAATACCCTTAAGTGAGACGTTTTAAAACTTGGATACCCCAATTTGAAACATTTGCTAGTTTAGTGCCCTAATTTCAAAACGGCATATAATTCAATACCTTTTTGTGAAATTATCCTCTATAAATAAGACCCAATGTCATGAAGCTGAAAGTATTAGGTGGAGCCGAGACTGACACAAGGCCTAATCTAAAAGTAAGCACAAGAAGAAAAATTACCCTTTCAATGGTAGAAACAATTGAGTAACTTTTAAATTTTTTTTATTTTTTATTTTTAGCTAACTTATAAGATTTGTCAGAGCATTTGTACACAGCAGCTTTCTTACAACCTTTTGTTTTTTTTAAATATTAAAAAAATCATAGAAAGTCAGATACAACAGTTTCTTTTATTACTTTCCTAAATATTGGGTATGTCAAGTGCATTTGGTAACAATTTAAGTTCCTTATTAAAACACTATCAGCAGTTTTTCTTAAACTTTTCCTTAATTTATAGAACTAAACTACTTTTTGTTTCCCTATTTAAATGCACTCTACAATAACTTCCCTTATTTTTTCCATATACCATTTAAATATTATTTAAATTAAATTTTAAGGAACAAAAAAAAAAAAGAGGAAGTATAAATTATTTAAATATTGTTTCAAAATAAATGCTTAATGAATGAGAGAGGAATTGTAAAGTTTTTTATATTAAAATAATTTTAAAGGAAACCATTTTTGTTTCCCTGAATTTAGGGTACAGCTTTTGGTTCCCTTAGTCTGATTCAAGTGAGTTTTTTAGGAGTTTTCCTACATTTAGACAAACGAATGAGATTTAAAGAAAGTGTTGTTATTGCTCTAACATTCTTATCTATTATTTTAACATAAAATATTTATCTGTCCTCTTTTTGCCTTTTGTTGGAACAACTAAAATTAAGAAGCCCTTCCGAGGATCTCGCTCAGATGCATAAATTAGTTTCTGAGAGAAAAATATGTTGTATGCATGGAACAATCAAACTGTCTTTTATAACTAGGGGTATGAACCTATTTATAGGCAAAGAGGTAGAGGTCAACCTGAATTAGATTCACTACTCCTTCTTGACTTAAGAGTGTAATTAGAATTCTATTTAGACTCTAATTCCTTAATAGATGTAGGATCTTGTCCGGATCTTCAAGGTGATTCTGGATCTTGAGGGATCAGATTTGACCTAGGAGTCTTATCCCAATTCTACTAGGAATAGGACTGTTACCGAATTTATTAGACCTAAGTTCCCAGGATATACTTGTCTTGGGCCTTGGCTAAATGAGCTAACTCTCAGTCTCAGAATGTTTGCATTCCCAAGACTCAATCAGGATATACCTCCTGTTGCGTATTCTCGGGAATAGCCTTTACGAGAATGACTACTTAGTGTCTATCTCCCGAGATAAAACTACCCGAGAGTCTTGATGTCTCGGCTTTACTGCCGTTAATTCTCCTTGAGTCAGTACTGACCTGAAGGCCCATGATTCTTTAGATTGGTCGATCTGAATGGGAATTATTCCTAACAGTTACTCCATAATTTCCTTATTCGATGCATATTCGTATAATGGAAATTCTGTGTCTCGGAAAATTCAAGCCTTGGCTCCTTTCTGAAATTGTATGATGCTTTTGTAGTTTTTGAAAACCTGAAAACTGAAAAACCCGAGGATTAAATCCGACCCCCCATAGCTTCTTATTTTTTCTGTAGGTTTGTCTCCTTGTATCCAGGGATGGCTAATGCCTTCTGAAAACCTGCTAACCTGCAAAACCGATGGTTACATCCAACCTCCCATGCCTCCTTGTTTTTTCTGCAGGGTCGTCTCCCTGAATTTGCCTTAGTGTTTTCGCCCATCCTTGTTTTCTCTGTAGGATTGTCTCCCCGCATCCTTCCTCTAAAAGAAGTGACATCAACGGGTTCGAACGCTCCGATGCTTAAGTCAATTCTATTCTTTTATTCATAATATACATACTCCAAAAATATGGAGAATCTCTTTGTCTTTATTATAATTAACCTAAGTTAAAAAAATAACTAGTTCTTTGAAAATATAAGTACGAAAAGTAGAGTCTCGCCCAGGACTCCTATTGGTCCTCAGTACCTGATCTCAGCTATAATCTCATGTTGCCTCGGTTCTTTATGTTGTGGACTCTTGCTTCTTCGGTCCTCTCTTCTTTTTATATCCTCACGGGGATCATCTTCCTGATCCATCTTGTCTAGTTGAGGACAGTTTTGGGGATAATAATCTCGAGCATGCTGATCCCGAGGTTGGTAGTCTCGACGATTTCGGGGCCTGTTATTTCTTGGCTAATTCCTTTGCTCTCCCAAAAACTGAACCAACTTGCCATTTTTTATGAGCTCCTTGATTAACAACCTCGGAGCTATGCACCCCTCGATGTAATGATCTGTTTGTTCATGGAAATCACAATATTTGCCATTATTCTTTTAAGGAATGATCAAGAGGATCCCCGTCTCCAGCATAACTCAGGATCTGAGGTACCTTGAACTTCTCGAGTAGCCGATAATTTGCAACTCTCTGGTGAAGGGTAAGTCAATACCCAATAAGTGCTTTGTCCACCACTATGGATTTGCTTTTGTCACTCCTTTCCATCTCCATGTACGTACACCTTCTCTCCAACTCATCAATTATTCTGCTCAGATCTCCTACATCTTCCCATCGGACTCCACGATGGTTGACCCTTTTGTTACTTTGTTCCAAGTGATTATCCTCCCGGAAATTATCCTCTTTGTGATTGTCCTCTTAACAACCATGGCCATCGGTATGGCTATTGCGCTCTTCTTCTTCTTCTTCTTCTTCATGTTCATCCCACTTCACCTCGGGATGGGATTGTCCTAAGGCTTTGAGCAACAACTTTGCGTTCTGTTGTGTTAGGGCTTTTATTTGGGCTTCCATTGCTGCTATGCAATCCTGGTCTCCACCGCCCGGGGGAGGGAATGGTGGAGGCTGTGGATTGTTTTGAATTTCTGTAGCCAGGTTGGGTTGAATAATCGGCTTTGGCTGGGATCTCCTCTGTCAGTTGGCTTGGCTTCCAGAATGTGTGTTCATTACCATGACATATTTTTTATGAGAAACAAATAATCGTTCCCACAGACGGTACCAAACTGTTGGAACAGTTTCCGGTACGGTGTGAACTGTACTTTCTTCGATACTCTTCACGCTTCTCAAGAATATAGCAAAACAACTAAAATTAAGAGACCTTTTCGAGGATCTCACTTCGATGCTTAAATTAGCTTCTGAGAAAAAAAAATGCAATTTGCATGAAATAATTAGTCTGTCTTTTATACCTAGGGTATGAGCATATTTATAGGCAAATAGGTAAAAGTCAACCTGAATTAGGTTCCCTGCTCCTTCTTAACTTAGGAGTGTAATCAGAGTTATATTTGGACTTTGATTTCTTAAAAGACGTAGGATTTGGCCCAGATCTTCAAGGATCAGATTTGGACTAGGAGTCCTGTCCCAATTCTACTGGGAATAGGATTGTTACCAGATTTATTAAACCTGAGTTCCCGATGCATACTTGTCCCGAGCCTTGGCTAAATGATCTGACTCTCGATCTCGGAATGTCTGCATTCTCGAGGCTCAATCAGGATATACCTCATGTTGTGTATTATCATGAATAACCTTTACGGGGATGACTATTTATTATATATCTCCCAGGATAGGACTACCCATGAGTTTTTGCTGTCTTGACTTTACAGCAGCCAATTCTCCTTGGGCCGGTACTGACTTAAAGGCCCATGATTCTTTAGATGGACCAGTCTGAATGGAAATTCCTAACACCTTTCATTGGAAACTGTGTTAGGATTTTGTAAAAAATGTAAGGGTAGATAGGGAAGTTGAATTTTGTGAAGAAATAATATTTTAATTGTATAGAACGAAAAGATAAAAGAAGCTATTATGAAATGTATTTATAGCACTAGCAACATACACTGAAAAAAAAAGAAGATATGATACACATCCATCTACTGTCCTTATTTTACTCATATCTTTTGTAAATTCACAATTGAATATGTGAGACCGCATATTGATCCTTGTATAGAGATGAACAAAAGATGTAATCAAACATTTCTCCCCAAAATAACACTCACATCAGCTTTCCAATATCTTCTCTAAACCTTTGATAGCTAAATTGGCTAGCTACACAGCTATCCAATGGTTTATATAATCATTTTAAAAAAAAAAAAAACCGTCTCTCTCCTCTCTCTCTTTCAAGCGTCCCCATTTCACTTGATTACCGTCAGATTTTCTCGTGGGCATTGAATGAGTTTTGCTCCCATTTCAACGCTATTCAAGCTTAAGAAATAGACAAAAAGTAAAAAAGAAAGAAAGAAGAGAACACACAAAACAAAACAAAGCTAGCTAACAAAACGCTGTTTAAATAAAATTTGATAATAAATAAATAAAATCAAAGAAAAGAAGATGAAGCAGGGAGGGAGGGAGGGGAGGCTGGCCCAGCCCGTCCCTGCCCCTGCCCCAATTTCTTAAAAAAAAAAAAAAAATTATGAGGTTGGAATTTTTTTTTTAAAAAAAGAAAAAAAAAGGGTAAAAAATAAAAATTTAGCCTACTAGCCCCTATTAAATTTTTTTTTTGGCTACTAGTCCCTACCCATAAGAGCTTTTGACTCTGTCCCTGGAATGAAGACTGGTATGAATGTGTATAGCAGTTAGTAAATATTTGGTATAGATTAAACAGTAAAATGACAAAAAGGGGGAAATGAGAAAAAAGAATAAAATAAGAGTAAAGAAAGAGTATTTAATTAATATAAATAAATTTATTGTGAATTTTTTTTCTTTTATAATTTTTTTTCTTCTTAAATTTAAAGAAAATGGTTGGATGCCGGTGCTCTTTAAATAGAAAAGTAAAAATAAATAGTTTTATTCCTTATTTATTTTTTTTAAAATTACTATTAGTGCTCTCACCTTGCTTCCTGCTTGGCATTTCTTTCCGCTCAAGTTAGGTACGAATGAGTCTCTATTTATGTCTCGTCCTTCTCTCTCTCTTTCTTTCTTTATTTTTTTTTTATCAGACACTGTCAAAATAATACAACTGCTAATGTGAACAACCGACCCCAAATTTTCAACTCATTTCGCAGTGCAAACATCAATAAGAACTAACAAGTACTTTAATTAATCGAAGTCTTTTTCATTCATTTTTCCAATATATATGGAGTGTATAAGAAGCACAGCTATACGTACACGTACCCAAAATGATCTCTCCAGCTTAACTTGTCATTTTGGTGCCAGTGCAATTACAAATTGGCCTGTGAGTTGTGACTAGCTTTATCGGAACATATTTATTCTATTTCATTTGAAATTTATACTACTTGTTTTAAAATTAATATTGATACATTTGAAAAAAACAAATGTTTCCCTTTTGTCAGACGCATGTAAATTAATGCTGTCATTTATCTAAATCTAAACAATTTGACCTCCATAATGCTGCACCAGCCACCAGGCTCCAATTATTTTATTTTTTATTTTTTATTTTTTGATAAACTCTGTTTGACTTTGTGGCAGAGGGCAATTAGGTCTTTTAGTTTATTCTCAAATAAAAAATAGTAGATTAGGTCCTTTATTTGACCGGATTTGTTTTGTTTGAAAGCACTAAAACCAAATAGGGCATGAGTTAACTTCTCCAATGTAATCGCGTGATCGGGTTCTTGTTATAATCAATGACCTCCTAACATTGACTCTGCTTATCCAACTTGCCTTTGGAAGGTGAGGTTTACACCAACAGATAAATGCCATTTTTCTCTTTTTCGATTGAGAAACAAATAATTATATGATCTTATGATAATTAGTTTAATTCCTTTTTCTTTTCTTTTAGTTTTGGATGGATTTGCTTTTTTTTTTTTAGTTCTTACGCTAATCATGTCAAGAATGTTATAATAAGAAACTTTGAATCAATTCTTATTAATTATCAACAAAAATAACTTGAACCAAACAAAAAATCACCAGGGTGGCCCTTGATTTGCAAGTACTTAAAATATGGGTGACAGTTTATGTTCGCATATCAAGTTTGGGTCATGTTGAGTTGAGATATGGATATTAGACTATATAGGTCAACCTTAACCCGAACAGTTTAATTAAACGAGTTAAACCCTCAATCTTAATCCTTTAATTTAGTGTCAAATTTACAGATCGTGTAAAAAATTGTCAGCTCTAACTTAAAACATTATATTGCATTTTATTGCCTGTAAACAAAGTCATAGGCCATAATCCTGTATCATACTATCATAGTAAGACCTTATAATTAGGATGATTTTGTAGATATTTGTAGTCCTTCAATCTAGGCTTGGGTATCGGGTAATTCGGTGTTGGAAATAGGATGGTTTCGATTTTCTACCCAAAATTGTCAGGTAATTCGAGTAATTACCCAACTATTTTTTGTTAAAAATGAATTTCAAAATTATCGGATAATTTGGATAATTCAGGTAAATCGGTAACTAGCCGATCAGGTAATCGGGTAACAAATTACTAGTGGGCTTTCTAATCAACTAAACAAACAAACCATAAGTAATGCGGGAATTAAGAGCTTAACAAGAAACAAAATGAAATCACTCTGTCATGAAACCTGCAACTCAGATCTAGGTGATGACAGGAAAATGGAAATGAATGTTGACCCATCGATGAAAGGGATAGTACCAACCAAGTTACCAACCAAATATATCTCAAATTATTCTCAATAACAGGGATCATATTATACAAGTGATGTTTGCTTGTGGAATGGATTCAAAAGTTGAACAACGTAAACTACAAACCTCATATCAGAAGCTCAAATCTGCAAAGATGAAAAAAAAGAAAACAAAAAGAAACCCAATTTTGCAATGGAGTACAAAACAAATGGAAAACCCAAAATTGATGCATACCTTCGGTGAGTTTGAGTGAGGCTTTGAGAGTTTGAGTTTGAATCCGAGAGTTGAGACTTCAAGAGAGAGAGAGAAAAATGACGAGAGGTGAATTTGAGTGAGGGCCTAGGATTGTTTCACAGCTTCACAGGCGACATCACGATTGGACGAGAGAGAGAGAGAGAGAGAGATGGGTAGGGGCGGGTGGCTGGGGGCGGTGGGGCTGCTTCGCTTCATTTGCTTCATACTTCACAGACAATGAGACGAGAGAGAGGGTAGGGAGCGGGTGGTTAGGGTTTAGAGAAGAGAAAGAAGGAAAAAATGTTAAATATGATTATATAGTAGGAGCAAAATGACGTCAATTTTTTTTTTTTTTGTTTGGGTAAAACGACACCGTTTACTTATGGCGGGTTGGGTCAGGTTGGTAACTAACTAAAAAATTCATTCACCGATTACCGACTCGACTTGAAGTTGGCATAGAATTTTAATTTCGAATTTCAATTTGTTTTTTATGCGGTAGGTGTTCGAAAGCGGTTTGGTGTCAGTTGGTGGGAGATCGGTTGGTAACAATCGGATAATTTGTCCACCCTTACTTTCATCTCTTTTTTTTTTTTTTGATAGAATTCATGTTGATTTAGGAATGAGGCGCGTGGGCTGTTGGTTTGTGAAGGCGCGTATAAAGTGGAAACTATAAAAGCATAAGCTAAAGGGAAAAAACCGAAAGACATTTGGGATGGGCTCCACCACCACTTAGCTAAGCGCGTTAAAGTGGCCCCCACTTTAAGATTGTTCAAAATGTTAAAGAGCGAGAGTGGCAGACTGAAGGGAAACTGGGTCTTAGCTCCTCATCTTGACTTTCTGAGTTTTCACTTCTTTTTTAATCACTCTCTCACCCAACTTGTTCTATTTTTGGTGGCTTGAACACTTCAATTTTCTTTTTATTTTGTTGAAAAGATCATTTTGTTAGCTAGAAGCCTAGAACATTTCAAATTTGAAAGTTTATTGTCTTAACTATTAATTTAAAAATAATAGTTAAATTTTGATAAAATTTGTATAATGAAATATAGAGGCTATGTTTATTAGTATTTTCTGAAAAATATTTTGTTTTTTTTTTTCTTCCAAAAAAGCATTTTGATGTATATAAAGGTAAAAAAATATTTTGGATGAGTAAAAAGTGAATTTTAGTGGAAAAAATAACTGTTTTTCAAACAGTTATTTTGAAAAAACACAAACAAGTTGATTTCTTATATATATATATATATATATATATAATATTTTTTTAAAAAGAAAGTGAGTGGCCATCCTAAAAAAATGAGAAAAGTGACTGCATGGCTGTCCCCGATCTGGTTGAGTAGGCTTATTAAACATGACAATTGATAAAAGTGACTATATCGTACTCTTATTTTGGTTGGAATTGTCGCATAACCACCCTTGGCCTATAGGATGTTGTGGTGGCACGCGGTACCCGTCTCCTTTTCCATTAAGAATGAGCACACAGTCACTCTCTATTTTGAGGGGTTTTTTTTTTTTTTTTTTTTTTTTTTAAAAAAAAAAAAAATTAAATAAAAGTTTGTCCTTACACCTACAAAATTTTAAAACATGTTTTGTCAAAATATTCTAAATTGTTTTATATTTTTAAGATCGAGTATTTTGAAAAAAACAAAAACAAAAACAAAAATGATAACAAATGAAGCCATCTGACTTTGAACCAGTTACCAAAAAGATTTGAATATAAAAATGAAACCCAAATGAACATGATATATTAGACACGTGCGTTCAAATTCATTTGCATTTGCATAGAATCATTCATACTCAATGACTCATATTCATATCTATATATAAAAAAAAAAAAATGACTCATATTCATACAGCAGGAAATCGTCAAATCAGAGCTTACAATGTTCAGCACGCCCATCCATTCTACATTTCTACTCCACCAAGCCACGCCACCCAATGACTCATTATGATTTAAAGAGAGGACTTCAATTATAACACTTATTTTTCATCAATTTTAAGAAAATATATTTAAATTTTAAAACATTTTAATCTAAGGTATTAATCTTTTAATTTTAACAATTCGTTAAAATTTTCCGTTGAATTCTATTGAAATTTCCAAAATAGCCATGTTTATTTTTTTTTTTAAAAAAATATTATAATTTTTTTAAAGATGTATTCAAAATTCTAACCAATACTTAAATCCTAACAATTTTTTTTTTCCTAAAAGAAATGGGGATATTTTGAGAATTTTATAAGATTTAACGAAAAATTTTAACGGAATATTAAAATTGAAAAAAATTAAAAGATGAATATTTTAAATTGACACTTTTTAAAAGTTAAGTAAATTTTTTTCATAGATAATGAAAAATGATTATAAGTAAAATTGTCCCTGATTTAAAAATATCATAAACTTAATCAATTCAGAAGTTAAGCTTTTGGGCTTAGATTCAGCTTCGACCCAAGTTAGTTCCAACTAAACTCATAGAGGGAAGGTGAGGTAGGCCCCGTTAAACACAGCTTCATATTTTGGGGCATCATGGAAATTGATTTCTTTCCCTTCACACAACTTTTGGAGGAATGCTATTAAGCTACTTCAACCCACATGCCTCTATGCTAATTATAGTGACAGGGAAAGTAGTCTCAAGCATGCCAACATAAATTCATATATAACTCCATCTCATAGTGTTGTAAGTGTCCTTTTGTTGAGGTGGTTGAATTTGAAGGTTTTTTTTTTTTTTTTTTTTTGAACATGTCCACACAAAAGGGAGATGAGAGATTCGAATTAGTGACCTCCGTTTCATGAGGCATGGTCCCTTACTGATTGAGCTACCCTTGATGACAGATTTGAAGGCTGTCAAGTTTCCTATACAAGCCCTTTTAATTCACATTAATTTTATCAACCGTATTCGCAAAATTTGCATTTACAAAATATAATAATGCTATAAAACACAATTTATTTCATAATTATCTCACAATGTTAATAGGATAGTCCTAACCAACCATTAAATTAGTCATTGTGTAAACAAAACATGAAAAAATTATTTGTATCTTTCATATTATTATTATAAAATAAAAATGTAGTTCTAACCTTTCCCTTTACAAAAGTATTTGATGTGCAAATTTATTTAACTTGCAAGCGGACGAATCGTTTGCAATATAGTGTATGTGTAAGTGCGAGATCGAATCCATAGGGAATTGTGTTGCGAAAATTAACCTAGTTCCGAATTTTGATTTTATCATGTAAAATAATAAACTAAATAAAAATTGAATTAAAAAAAAACAATTAATAGCAAAAAACACTAAGGTTTTAGAATCCACCTCACCATATCAAATAACGCATTCTTGTATTTTATTCATACATCCGATAAACAATTGAGACATCTTCATTGTTCAAGGTTTCGTAAAAATTATGTTAAATCATTCAATGAATCCAATTTAATAACAAATCACAACGAATACCCAATTGAAATCAAATCATCCAATATATCTGTTTTGACAAACAAATCACAATGGATATCCTCTTTCAACCAAATCATTCGATGTATCCATCAGTTGAAATAAATTGAATATCCAACTATTAATAAATAATCATTCAATCAAAAGACATAAATCAATTAATTGAATATTGGATTTGAACAATATTTTGATAAATATCGAAATTGCATAAGATAAAATAACAAGAATGAAAGTATCATCAAATGTGAGGTTTCTTCTTCAACCTTAGTCGAAGAATTAGCCTCTCATGGTTAAAGACAAAAGACTAACTTTTATTAACAACATAAAAATAAAAATAAAAATAAAAATAAAAATAAAAATAAAAACAAAAATAAAAACTTACAAAGGAAATGTTGCAAGAAGAAAATTGTGGATGAAAAAGACTTGGCTTGTGCATTAACAGGGCCTGCGCCCCCACTCTCTCCCCCTCTACAAGAGAAAATAAAACACATATATATAAACTAAGTCCCTAGGGTTCGGCCACACTAAGTCTCCCCTTGTCCACGTTTTACAAGAAAAGAAAACAACAAAAGCTACAAGTCGGTGCTGCTAAAAATTGGAAAGAGACGTGTCTTCGGTTGCTGCTTTGGGATTTTTCCATGGATTCAGTCCCTGTTGTGGAAAGAAGCATCCGTGTGTTTCGGTCAAAAACAAATTCTTTCTATATTGAATGGTGCCGCACACACTTTAAGGATTATTTGCTGCCTTGGAAAGAATTGATGAGCTGCCAGATATGGAAGGGACGCATGGCTTGGTTTCTAAGAGAAAAGCTGTGTTTCGGTGCTTCAGCTTTGCATGGGCATCCGTGTTCAGATGGCAAGTGTAGCCTTACGTGGAAAGTGTTGCCTATTCTTGGAGAAAATCGTGCCTTGGGTGCTGCTCAGTTCTTGTCTTGGAAAGAATTCTTGAGCTGCTTGCTATGAGAAATTCTGGGGCATAACACCTATATATAACTCACGTCTCACGTGTTTTTGGGGCAAAACATATACTCCCCCAAACTTGCACCACGTGACTTTGGACATATTATTCTCTCCCAATTATTTCTCCAAATTATTTCCTTTTATGGCTTTGCATGATATGCTTTAGTTTAAAAAAAACATTGTCTCCTCTTTATTGCCAGTATCACGTGCATACACTCACTGTATGTCACCCCATACTTGCCATATTCATCTGAGAAAAACTACCAAGTGCATGGCTCTTAAGGAAATTCTTTTCCGCTTCTTTCAAATTCCACATAAAATTGTATTTTTCTCTCAATGATTTCCAAAACATTAAAACACTAAAACTAACCGAAAACATTAGAAAATACAAAACTAAAGGTTTAACAAATGCAAATTAAGGGGTCCAAATATACAATATTTGGCAATCATCAAATACCCCAAAACTTACATTTTGCTAGTTCCTTAGCAAAACAAAAAAGAAAAATAAATTCAAAGCAAGAAACATAAATCCGCTTTCGTGGGAGAGACGATTGTATTTAGCATATGCAACAAGCATTTTAAACCCTTAGGACTCCTAGTGGACGAGTGAAGTCTTGTGAGGGTTTGCTAGAAATGATACCCACAAACATTGAAACACTATTGAAAATAATTTATTGACTTCTAATTTAAACCAAGTGTGTGCTTGTGTGCAAACAAATATCTTAAATGCGGATTTTAAATGAGACAAGATATTTGTTATGAAGTGGAAACTCTATGAAGAGAAAAAACCACTCCAGGGCAGCCAAACCTGGGAAATCCACTATCCAAAAACAAAGCTAGTTACAAGACACTCGTACTCACATAACCCTATGCAGTAGTCATACCTTTAACTCTAACGTGTAGCCTAATATGAACGCTTTTCAACCAGATCTTCCACCTGAAGGGGTTTTTTATGGATTCCTTTATCTTAGGGCCAACCCCTAAGATAGACTTTACACGAACAGTTGAGCACACACTAGCACCGACTTGAGAGCTAGCGGATCTTTGATTCTCCCTAAACACCCTCTCAAAGCACTATGGAATTCACCACCGAATTCTGTACAAAACACTAGCCTAGAGCCCCATATTTATAGGCTTTAAGAGACCTCAAAAACTGCTGAGATTCGGACTCTGGTTGGTGAGCGCGGACGGAAGTTAGCCACGTCCGGATAGTTTTCTGCGATATCCTTTCAGAAACAGCATAATTTTATCTTTATCGGGTTCACGTTCGGACAGCTTGACCGAGAGTCCGGACAGTCTTCGCTAAAATCCCTTCTGCGTTCGAACGAAACTTTGAAATATTCTGAACTACTGGACATCGTCCGGACGGTTTGCAGAGACTTCCCAAACAGTGTTGATTTCTGAAAATAGACTTTTTGTTGAATACTGATTGACCGAGCGTTCGGACGGTGTTACTCTGACGTCCGGATGCCTTCAATGTTTATCTGTAAGACACTGCGGGGCGTTCGGACGCATTCAAAAGTCCGTCCAGACGGTTGCACAGGAACCAGTTGTTTTTGTCTTGGATTTTGCAATGACTCTTCATGGACATCTTTAAGTAGCTTGTGATCATTTATTGTCTTTAATTTGATAATTGTCTGAATAACATGAAGATTCTGATTTGAAAACCGACTGTCCTATTAACGCAACCATTACATAAAGTGTTTTTGTTTTATCCAGAATGTAGCCAATAAAATACTAACAACTATGTTGTCAACAAGAAAGAATTTTCATACAAACCATGGTTCATACGTCATTAGCATGCTTAAAAAGACAAACACCATCATCAACATCAACAGGGGATCCAACATCGAATCACTCATAAATGGACAATTAAGACATCACATGTTCTCAAAAGTGTAGAGTGAAATTAACATACAATCATGAGGTTTCATTTTAATATCAAGATAAGTACCTCAAAAATCATTGGAATCCCTGTCAAATGAAACAACCAAGGCAAGATATTCAAATTATTTTTTTGTTTTTTGTTTTTTGTTTTGTTTTATTTTTTTGTTTTTTGGTTTTTTTGTGTAGGCTGTGCAATGCTCGGCTCCCTTAAGCTTTCTAATTGACCCATGTAACGAGTGTTGGGCCAGTGACTCCTAAACCAGATGGTCTTAAGGCACTAGATGTAGAAACATCCTTAGGGGCTTAATTACTCAAGTAAAAAAGGGTACGAAACCAAACTAGCCATACAATCAACCAAATTGAAATTCTCACATTTTGACGCGAACACTCAATGCTTAGTGAGGCAAAATGCCCAGTTACTCAGTAAAAAACTCAAAATGATCTTAATTTTTTTCTTTCTTTCTTTTTTATTTTATTTTGTATTTATTATATATATATCTTGCAAGCCAAGGTTATTTATCAATAGGTTATCCAACAATTCTCAAAATACACAATGATTAAGCCCAAATTCATACCACACGGATTGCATGCTAATGTGCTCATGATAATTCAACTCAAACAAGTGAAGTCTTGCTAGCCCAAAAATAAGTCAAAAGACTTAGATTCCTAATGACATGATGTGTTCAAAACTTTAAGCAAGCCAATGAAATGCAAACCACAGGTACGGTTTAACTCAAACTTGACAACAATAATTTTTTTTTTTCTTCAAAATTTTAAGAACAAAAAGACAACTAAAAATAGCCAAACAAACAAACAAACAAACAGAGTGTTTTTTCCATACCCCTAAACTTGAATTACACATTGTCCTTAATGTGTCGTGTAGAAATACGTTACCAGGAGGGAAGGAATATCCAAGGTGTGAAAAAGGCCAGGACGTCTCCCAAACTTAAACACCAAACACCTGTCAACAAAACTAACAACAACATTTTCTCATAGAAACAAACATCAAAAGGTTAATTGCTGTCAGAAACAAAAATAAAATAACAAGAAATCAAATGAAAAATGAAAGAAATCAAATGTACAGAAAGTAAAAGGGAAAAGAAAATTTACAGCGCCTTCCCCGATCATGTGGATGCCCAACCAATCCCTTCCACCCTTTCTTCTTTAAAATTTTATATCCCTCTGGTAGAATAGGTCGCCTTCTTAGATAGCCAACTAGCTAGCTTCGAATGATTTTCTGAGGATGATGGTTCTTAGATGTGCATGCTTGTGTGCATAGATCCTTGACAATTTTGGCATCAGATGGCTCTTTGAGACATTGTAGAACTGAAGCTTGGGGCTTATGGGGTGCCTCAAGAGGGATTGTGATGAAGGAATGACTTTCAGTACTTATTTCCTTGTCATTGGACACATTTGGATTTGACAGGGGCGCTGTGTGCTCTAGGTGCTCAACAGATTCCAAGTGCTCTCTTTTCTCTTCCCCTCAGCTGCTGAAGAATATGTGTTGGGGAATGATATCTCAGTGGTTTCCCCATTCTCAGGTTGTATCTCAGGAGTAGAATCCAATAAAGCCTTATCTTGCTCAGGTATCAAGTCAAGGTCAAATTCGAATTGAGCACAACTCTCTTCAAAAGGATCTTCCAGACTTGGCTCATTAACAATCTCCTCAAAAACTACCTCACTCCTAAGTGTGGTGGTGGCTTGGACATGCTCATAATGAGGATTGCTAGAATCATCCTCATCAATCATGTAGTGCCCTTCAGCCATCAACTGACCCTGAAGTTTTTCTTCCTCCATTTTGTTTAACTCAGTAGCCAGATGATTAAGTTGTCCTCCCAACCTTTGAATCCCATAAGTGTTGGCCATGGTGGCATCTTTAATCTCTTGAATAGCTAGGCTATCGACCATGGTGACATTCTTAAAGCTCTTGCATGGTTTGGCTATTTTTCTCCATAAATTCCTTAAGCGCATCCTCCAATGACAACTCTGGTTGTAGAACTTGAATGGTGGATTGTCCAGTTATCTCCATTAATTCCTTCAACGTATCTTCCAATGATGATTTTTAAGGAAGAGGATCATATGATGAAGGATGGAGGACTTGGTTTTCGAACTGCGGATATTCAGGATGATGCAATTCTTGAAATTGAGGAGCACAATTCCCCATGGCTTGAGCTTGTCACGAGAAATCAGAATGGTTGTCCTAGTCCGAGTTGAAAAAATTAGAATTTGAATCGAACCTCGGGCTGGAAAAATTTGTGTTCATTTGCTCATGAAAAATTATAGAATTGTCTCCAAGACGGACAATTACTAGCACTATGATGATAACGATTAGAGCAATATGAACATGGTTCATGTGGGTTGAAACTGTAAGGGTAGTTGGTTGGAGCAGGTGCCTTACCACTAGGTGAAGTATATTGTGTAGAAAAACTACTATAATCATCAAAATAAAAATCCATGCTTCACTCGCACCTTCTAGCATGCAAATATCCCACAAAAGAAATGAACAAAGTTTTTTTTTTTTTTTTTGATAGGTTAAAATAACCAAAAGTAAATAATACAAAATAAAAATAAAAATTAACATAGAAGCACAAACAAATACACCAAAAATTAAAAAAAAAACTAAAACGTAAAAACTCACAAAATGAACCAAAAAATAATTTTTTTGGCAAAGTTTCAGCTACTGATCTACCATGGGTGGTTCTCTTTGCATCGGCGTGCTTGAGTACAATTCCGTAAATTATCTCACCAAAGCTGCAAAACAATGACAGAAACTCTTTTTCATTTTTTTTTTTTTGGGGGGGGGGGGGGGGGGGGTTAGACAATAAAGCAAAAACAAATAAAAAGAAAAAGAAACAAAAATCTACCTAAACTAGTAGATAAATAAAATCAATTTCCATTAACAAAACAATTCCCTGGCAACGGCGCCAAAAACTTGATTTGCAAATTTATTTAACTTGCAAGCGCACAAATCGTTTGCAATATAGTCTATGTGCAAGTGCAAGATCGAATCCATAATGAATTATGTTGCGAAAATTAATTTCTATAAAAACTAATTTTATCTTAACCTAGTTCCGAATTTTGATTTTATCATGTAAAATAATAAACTAAATAAAAACTGAATTAAAAAAAAAACAATTAATAACAAAAAGCACTAAGGTTTTAGAATCCACCTCACCATATCAAATAACACATTCTTGTATTTTATTCATACACCCGATAAACAATTGAGACATATTTATTGTTCAAGGTTCCGTAAAAATTATGTTAAATCATTCAATGAATCCAACTTAATAACAAATCACAACGAATACCCAATTGAAATCAAATCATCCAATGTATCCATTTTGACAAACAAATCACAATGGATATCATCTTTCAACCAAATCATTCGATGTATCCATCGGTTGAAACACATTGAATATCCAACTTTTAATAAATAATCATTCAATCAAAAGACATAAATCAATTAATTGAATATTAGACTTGAACAATATTTTGATAAATATTGGAATTGCATAAGATAAAATAACAAGAATGAAAATATCATCAAAGACGAGGTTTCATCTTCAACCTTAGTTAAGAATTAGCCTCTTATGGCTAAAGACAAAAGACTAACTTTTATTAACAACATAAAAATAAAAATAAAAATAAAAACTTACAAAGGAAATGTTGCAAGAAGAAAATTGTGGATGAAAAAGACTTGGCTTGTTCATGAACAGGGCCTGCGCCCCCACTCTCTCCCCCTCTACAAGAGAAAATAAAACACATATATATAGACTAAGTCCCTAGGGTTCGGCCACACTAAAGTCTCCCCTTGTCCACGTTTTACAAGAAAAGAAAACAACAAAAGCTACAAGTCGGTGTTGCTAAAAATTGGAAAGAGAAGTGTCTTCGGTTGCTGCTTTGGGATTTTTCCATGGATTCGGTCCCTGTTGTGGAAAGAAGCATCCGTGTGTTTCGGTCAAAAACAAATTCTTTCTATATTGAATGGTGCCGCACACACTTTAAGGATTATTTGCTGCCTTGGAAAGAATTGATGAGCTGCCAAATATGGAAGGGACGCATGGCTTGGTTTCTAAGAGAAAAGCTGTGTTTTGGTGCTTCAGCTTTGCATGGGCATCCGTGTGTTTAGATGGCAAGTGTAGCCTTACGTGGAAAGTGTTGCCTATTCTTGGAGAAAATCGTGCCTTGGGTGTTGCTCAGTTCTTGTCTTGGAAAGAATTCTTGAGCTGCTTGCTATGGGAAATTCTGGGGCATAACACCTATATATAACTCACATCTCACATGTTTTTGGGACATATACTCCCCCAAACTTGCACCACGTGACCTGGACATACTATTCTCTCCCAATTATTTCTCCAAATTATTTCCTTTATGGCTTTGCACAATATGCTTTAGTTAAAAAAAACATTGTCTCCTCTCTACTGCCAGTATCACGTGCATGCACTCACTGTATGTCGCCCCATACTTGCCATATTCATCTGAGAAAAACTGCCAAGTGCACGACTCTTAAGGAAATTCTTTTCCGCTTCTTTCAAATTCCACATAAAATTGTATTTTTTTCTCAATGATCTGCAAAACATTAAAGCACCAAAACTAACCGAAAACATTAGAAAATAACAAAACTAAAGGTTTATAAAATGCAAATTAAGGGGTCCAAATATGCAATATTTGGCACTCATTAGTATCTACCACCTCCACCAGCTTCTTTTTTAGTTTTTAAATTAATGAAAAATTAAATTGGCAACTGAGGGTCGGTCACATAACACTTTTTGGTGATTGAAATTAGGAGGGCCCACATAAGATGATTTGTCTTTATTCTTCTGAAGTCGAACATGTATAACAATAATGTTGTTTTTTGGTAAGCCATTTACATCAATATTAAATTACGGCTGCTTTTGTTTAAGGTTTAAAATATTTTTTATAAAATGTTTTTTTTTTCTTCGTATTTTTTGGTGTTTAGTGCGACCGAAAATAATAGTTAACTCAAAAATATTTTCGGTTTGACCAAAAAAGCTTATTTAGTTTCATAAAATTATTTTTATTTTTAAATTTTGTAAATAATTTTTCAAGTTTGAATTTCTCTTTCTCAAATCGTTGGACCACCACCAAACCAGTACCGGGTCACCATTAGCCACCGCTGATCATCACAGAACTATTAATGGGCCTCCGCCAGACCACTGTCAGAACTCAAATCATTAGGTCAATTTTTTAAATTATTTTATATCAATATTTTTATGTTGTCAATAAAAATTGATTTTTATAGGTTAATTTGATTCAATAAAAATATAAAAAAATATTTGTGATTTTTGTACTTGTCACCGAGATTCTTGATAAGGAAATTGTGTGCATACATTCTACATTTGTCCGGACAACAAGGCAACATCGTCTGGACGTGGTCCTTGTTATAGCAACTGTGTGCAGATAGAGTGCAACCATTCGAACTCTAGGGCAACCTGCTTCCATCAAGAGGTTTGGTGAGGATATTAGCCAATTGATTTTCTGTTGGAATAAACATAAGAGCTACTTCCCTAGATTCGACAAGGTCACGGATGAAATGATGCCGGATGTTGATGTGCTTGGTCTGAGAATGCTGAACTGGATTCTTTGAAATATTTATGGCATTGGTATTGTCACAGTGAATGACCATAGTGTCTTGAGTGAAGCCATAAAATCACAAAGTAATTTCTTCATCCACAATAATTGGGTACAACTTCCAGCAGCAATATACTCAGCTTCTGCAATGGAAAGAGAAATTGAGGTTTGTTTCCGACTCATCCAAGCTACCAGATTTGCACCAACATAAAAACAACTACCGGAGGTGCTTTTCCTTTCATCAGCATTTCCAGCCCAATCTGCATCAGAGTATCCTGCAAGCACAAGATTACGTACCTGATGATGCGTTTGACAGCAGTAAGATGAGATTCCTTAGGATTAGCTTGGAATCGAGCACAAACTCCAACACTAAAAGCAATATCTAGTCGGCTTGCCGTAAGATAGAGAAGACTGCCAATCATACTTCTGTAAAGAGTAGGATCTACTTGCTTGCTTGTTAGATCAACACTAATCTTGACATTTGTGCTCATGGGAGTACGAGCATAGCTTTTCCCATCTAGACCGAAACGTTTTACCAGATCTTTTGCATATTTAGCTTGAGAAATAAATATCCCTTCAGAAGTTTGTTTGACTTGCATCCCCAGAAAATAGGCCAACTCACCTATCATACTCATCTCAAATTTCTTGTTTCATTTCTTTAGCAAACTCATGAGCTTGAGAATCTAAGGTTGCTTCGAAGATGATATCATCTACATAGATTTGTGCAATGAGTTTGTGATTTCCTTGATTTCTGATGAAGAGAGTCTGATCTGCTTGTCCTTTTGTGAACCCTTTTTTTCCAGAAGATAAGTGGTTAATCTCTCATACCATGCTCATGGAGCTTATTTGAGACCATACAAGGCTTTCTTCAGTTTGTAGACATGTTGAGGATAATGAGGATCTAGAAATCCTTTTGGTTGCTCTACATAAACTTCTTCCTGAAGAATGCCATTCAGAAAAGCACTCTTGACATCCATTTGATAAAGCTTGAAGCCTAGATGACAAGATATAGAGAGCAGAATTCTGATAGATTCAAGGAGGGCAATTAGAGCAAAGGTTTCGTCAAAATCTACCCCTTCAATCTGAATGTACCCTTGAGCAACAAGCCGTACTTTATTTCGGATCACCGTGCCATGTTCATTTGATTTGTTCTTGAAAATCCACTTTGTGCTAACGATATTTTGATCAAATGGTCTGGAAACCAGAGTCCAGACATTATTACGAGAGAACTGATGCAACTCATTGATGAGTACCAAATATTGTATATTTGGACCCATTGATTTACATTAGTTAGACCTTTAGTCTTGCTATTTTCTGATTTTTTGTTAGTTTTTGTGTTTTATAGGTCAACAAGAGAGGAATGACAAAAATTTCATGTGGAAATGCTTGGAAATTCGGAAGTCCTGGAAAGTCGATCGATCGAATTTTTCCCGAAGTCGATCGATCGAATATAATTCGATCGATCGATTTTTCCCAAAACTAACTGTTGCAGAAGCGCGCCAGAACGCCTAATCAGGAGCTTCTCCACAACAAAAGCAGTTCTCCCTCTGATTTTCGCAGCAGAACACGCTGGTTTCGTGACCTTGGTTGTCTCTAGCAAGAGAGGAACCTTAGAGGGGGTTAGAGGAGTCATTTTACATGGGTTTCTAACCCTAATTTCCTTCTATAAAGCCATAGCCATGCCTCCTTGTTGGAGAGAGTTCAGAGAGCGGTAGCTAGGTTTAATTTCGTGCATTTTATAGTTTATTTCAGTAGCTCTTTTCTTTAGATACTTCCATTTGTAAAGCTTTTCTTCTATTTTCATGTTTGTTCTTCAAGTTTTTGTGGTGTTCTTAGTCATGGGAGGCTAGAACTCTCAACTAAGGTTGAGGATGAAACCTCTCCATTGATGACACTCACACTCTTGTAGTACTTCTTGCACATTTAATGCTATATCATTATGTTGTTCAAGTTCCATTCATTTAATGCTTTTTCTTCTGCAATGAATGTGGTTGGTGGTAGAAATAGGACATTTGATGTGTTTCAACCGATGGATACATTGTTTTATCAGTTTGAAAGATGAAATCCATTGTGATTTATTCTTTGAATGGATGCAATGGATGATTTGATTTCAAATGGGTACTCTTTGTGATTTATCTTTGAGTTGGATTCATTTAATGGTTCTAAGGTTTATGGTTGAGAAACTTGAATGACACCCTAAGCTTAATGTTCTTTGGGTGTTCAAGTGGAAACCAAGAGTGGGAGTTGTTGGATTTGGTTTGGTGAATTCCTTAGCCTTAGTCCCTTTTTACATATTTCATTTCTTCTTCTTTACTTAGCATTTTTTGTGCATGTTTAACCCTCAAACTCTTGGAACTAGGTTAGAATGAGGTTGATTAAACAAGACACTGATTTTTGACCATTTCCCTGTGGATTCGACCTCGCACTTGCACACACTATATTGCAAATGATTCGTGCGCTTGCGAGTACTCTTTTAAACTCACAACAAGTTTTTGGCGCCGTTGCCGGGGAGATCGGTTCAAAAATTGGTTTTTGTTTGATTGATTTTGTTTTTCTACTAGTTAGATAGATTTTTGTTTCATTTTTCTGTTGTTTAGCTTCTGTTCTGTGTTCTAAGTTTCTCTTTTGTTTCTCCCGGATTTGTTTCTGCAGTTGCTGCAACTTTCTGAGTGCCCTGTAAAGTCGATCGATCGAACTTAACTTCGATTGATCTATTTTTCTGCACACAGCAGCAGCTCGAAATCAGGTAAGTATTTCTTTTCTCTAGTCTATTTTGTTCATATTTTGTTTCTGTTTTACATCATTTTACTGTTTGTCTGATTTCTTTTAGTTTATTTTAGTTTAATTAAAAATTTTTGTGTAGTTTTATGCTTCATATTACTGTCTATTAGTTCTTGATTTGTGCAAAAAAAGAAAAAAAGAAAAAAAGAAGAAGAGAATTTCTATTCTGTTTTTGTTTCTGTTCCTGGTCCTGCATAGTTTCAAAGATTCGATCGATCGACTTCAACATAGGAGGCAGCTCTGGGATAAGTTCAGTAGCAGAAATTTTTGCCAAAACATTTTTTGGTCCAATCTTGTAAGTTTTAATTTTTTCCCTTATTGCTACCTTTGTGTCATTATATGCATTTGTGTTAGTCTTTATTTTTCTTAATTTGTTTGTGCTATTTTTCTTTTAATCTTCAAAAAAAAAAAAAAAATTGCTAGTGTGGGTCTACTTAGCTATCTAAGGGCAATGTCAAGGTGAATTTTGGCAAGGAAAGGTCTTGGGATTTAAGTGTGTCCGGTGTGACCCCCCTCACCTACTTGGGAACTAACCTAGATTGTACCTTGGAGAATTTTGTCCCCCATTTGCAAATTTCTTCTTTTTATTTATTTTGTTTGTCTTTTTGGTTAAATAATTGTTTGTACGTTGGTGTATGCTTGGTAGAAGATTTTTGAATCTAGACTTGACATCTTTAGATCCCGAGATTGAAAAAACTCTTAGGAGAAGGCTTAGAAATTTTGTTGAGATGGGAGATAACATGCATGCGGGTGAGAATGAGAGGAATCGGGGAGAAAATGTTGATCATACTAGGACACTTAGGGATTTGTTTGCACCCGTTGCTACAAATTCTCCTTCATGTATAGTATTACCCCCAACCAATGCCACTCACTTTGACCTTAAGCCCCATGTCATCCAACTCCTACCCGCATTCCATGGCTTGGACCTTGAAAATCCTTATAGCCATGTGAAGAAATTCAAAGACATTTGTGCCACCTTCAAATTTCAAAATTTTTCTGAAGAGTCTGTGCATCTTAGGCTATTTCCTTTCTCACTCCATGATAGAGCCAATGCATGGTTGGATTCAAACATGCTTGGTTCCATCACTTCTTGGGAGAACTTGCTGAACAAGTTCTACAACAAATTCTTCCCCATGTCCAAAGTCAATGAGTGTAGGAAGGAAATAAGCTCATTTACTCAAGAAGAAGATGAGAAATTTTCTGAGAGTTGAGAGAGATTTCAAGATATGTTGATTAAGTGCCCTCCACATGGATACGAGAGTGGAGACAAGTGCAATTTTTCTATCAAGGATTAACTTAACCCAACCGTAGCATGATCGAGTCAATGAACGGAGGCGCATTTTTGAGTTTGACGTGAGAGGAGGCGTATAGGACCTTAGATCAGTTATCCGACAATTCCCAACAGTGGGATTTTTCAAGCTATCGAGATAAAGCTGCTCGCATTCAGAAGAAGGGAGGCATCTATGAGGTGAAAGAGGATATCGAGCTGAAGATGAAGATAAATGGCCTCACCAAGAAGGTCGATGCCCTAGTCGTAAGCAAGTCCATCAGCGCTGTCAACCCATTCCACGTTGATTGCGGTTCCATCTGTGCTAGTCCCATGCACTTAGCACAGACTTGCCCATCTTTGCCAGCTTTTGTCGAGTCACCAATGGAGCAAGTGAATGCTTTCAATGACTATAGGAAGCAAGCCAATGGACCCTTTTTTGAGACCTACAATCCAGGGTGGCGAAACCACCCTAATTTCTCATGGAAGCAGAACTAGCCTATGACTTAAGGGGGAGTTCCTTACCAATCCCACACTCAATACCCCCTTGGATTTCATCAGCCGGTTCACCAGCAAAGTCGTCCTACCCAGCCAGCACCATCATATCAAGCCCCTACTCAAGCCCCTGCCTCTTCTTCACAATCCACCCTGTAAGACACTCTCAAGGCCTTCATACAGCTTACAGGGCAATCCATCAATGATGTGGAGAACGCTACCATGGTGAACACTCAAGCTATTGCCAAGATGGAGACACAGATTGGGCAAATTGCTAGTCACTTGGGGGAGAGAGAGAAGGGAAAGCTCCCTAGTCAGCCTGTGCCGAATCCAAAGTTGCAGTTCCATGAGGGAAATTCATCAAATGCAGTGCATGGGTAGGAGCATGTGCAAGCTGTTGTCACACTTAGGTCAAGGAGACAAGTGGACAACCAAGTGGTTCTTCCTGAAGAGATCCCTGCTGCACAAGAAGGACAAGGAAGCGGGAGCACAATGGAGAAAGATGCGAAGCCATCCACAGCCACTCCCACTATTGAGATTCCTCCTAGGTCTTTTGTACCGAAGGTGCCATACCCTGACAGATTGCTAGCGCCCAAGAAAGGAGGAAAGTTTGAGGACATTCTGGAGGTATTCAAGAAAGTGCAGATCAACATCCCGTTCTTGGATGCCATCCAGCAAGTGCCGTCTTACGCCAAGTTCTTGAAGGACTTGATCACCGTCAAGCGGAAAACCAATGTCCCAAAAAAAGTTTGTTTGACCGAGCAAGTCAGCTCAATCCTCCAATGTAGGTTGCCTATCAAGTATAAGGACCCTGGATGTCCTACTATCTCTTGCACGATAGGAGTCAGCCACATTGAGAAGGCTCTGCTTGACCTTGGAGCCAGTGTCAATCTCTTACCCTATTCAGTTTACCTGCAATTAGGTTTAGGAGAATTGAAGCCCAACTCCATGACACTACAATTGGCTGACAGGTCAGTTAAGATACCATGGGGAATTGTGGAGGATGTTTTGATCAAGTTCGACAAGTTTTATTTCCCCGTGGATTTTATAGTGCTAGATACAGAGCCGGAACAGAACGTTGGAGTTCAAATACCGGTGATCCTCGGGCGACCATTCTTAGCTACGGCTAATGCCTTGATCAATTGTAGGACGGGGGTAATGAAGATCTCCTTCGGCAATATGACAGTGGAGCTGAATATCTTTGACATCAGCAAGAAGCCGAGGGAATACGATGAGATCGGAAGTGCCTGCTTGATTGAGGAGATCATAGAGGAAGTTATTGAAGAATCAAGCACAGAAGACCCCTTGGAGGCATGCTTTGCTCAGTTCAGAGAAGATTTGGACTTGGATGTATTACTTGAGCAAGCCAATGCCATTTTGGAGTTTGCTCCTCTGGAGAACAATGAGAAAGAGGAGGCAGCAGTTCCTGAGCCTCCAAAAAAGGAACTTAGGCCCCTACCGGACAATCTCAAGTATAAGTTCCTTGGTCCAGCAGAGACTTTTCCTGTAATCATAGCTTCAGATCTTCATGCTGCTCAGGAAAAGCAGTTGTTAGACGTCTTGAGAGAGCACAAGGAAGCTATAGGCTGGACCATAGAAGACATTAAGGGAATCAACCCTTCGGTGGTGATGCACAAGATACATCTGGAGGAAGGCACCAAACCATCGAGGGAGCCACAAAGAAGGCTCAACCCATCCATGCAAGAAGTTGTGAGGGGAGAAGTAATCAAGTTATTGGATGCAGGGATCATCTATCCAATTTCTGACAGCAAATGGGTGAGCCCTATTCATGTCGTGCCCAAGCGAGCTGGAGTGATGGTCGTGCAGAACAAGGAGGGCGAGTTGGTACCGACCCGAGTTTAGTCTGGATGGAGAGTCTGCATCGACTACCACAAGCTGAACACCGCCACCAGGAAAGACCACTTTCCTCTTCCGTTCATTGATCAGATGGTGGAGCGGTTGGCTGGGCACGAGTACTACTGCTTTTTGGATGGTTATTCCAGATATAACCAGGTCCCCATGGACCCTGAAGACCAAGAGAAGACGACTTTCACTTGTCCGTTTGGGACGTTTGCCTACCGACGCATGCCTTTTGGGTTATGCAATGCACCCGCTACCTTTCAGCGGTGCATGATCAGCATCTTTTCTGACATGGTGGAGCGTTTCCTTGAGATATTCATGGACAACTTCTCGGTCTTCGGATAAACTTTTGAGGAGTGTTTGCATCACCTCGCTCTGGTATTAGTGAGGTGTAAAGAGAAGAACCTAGTGCTCAACTGGGAGTAGTGTCATTTTATGGTGAAGCAAGGAATTGTACTTGGGCACGCTATTTCTCATCGGGGGATAGAGGTTGACAAGGAAAAGGTGGATCTGATATCCAACCTTCCACCCCCACGTATGGTGAAAGAGGTTCGCTCTTTTCTGGGCCATGCAGGATTTTATAGGCGATTCATCCAGGACTTTAGCAAAATTGCCTGGCCCTTGTGCAAGTTGTTAGTAAAAGAGGCCCCATTTATTTTTGATGAGGACTGCAAGAAGGCATTTGGGGCCTTGAAGAAGATTTTGACATCCACACCTATCATTTGGCCCCCCAGTTGGGGCACACCTTTTGAGATCATGTGTGACGCGTCAGACTACGCGGATGGAGCTATTTCGGGGCAGCGCATTGATAAACTCCCCCATGTCATCTACTATGCGAGTCGGACTCTGAACGATTCCCAACTGAATTATTCAACCACTGAGAAGGAGCTGCTGGCAATCGTTTTTGCTTTGGATAAGTTTCGATCCTACTTGCTAGGATCGAAAGTCATCATCTACTCGGATCACGCAGCATTGAAGTATCTTTTCTCCGAAAAGGTTGCTAAGTCTCGCCTCATTCGGTGGATTTTGCTTTTACAAGAGTTCGACATTGAGATTCGGGACAAGAAGGGTTCCGAAAATGTCGTGGCCGACCATCTCTCGAGGATTACTTTAGATTTTACTGAGGAAGCCACCCCCATCTCTGAGACCTTCCCTGATGAGCAATTGATGCATATTGCTCATACTCACTCACCGTGGTTTGCTGACATAGTAAACTATCTTGTCACCGGTCAAATGCCTTCGCATTGGGGGCGGCAAGATAAGTCCAAATCCATGGCCATGGTGAAGAATTTCTTCTGGGACGATCCTTATCTGTTCAAGTATTGTCCCGATCAGATCATTAGGAGATGTGTCCCCGAGCCCGACCAATCTAGTGTCATCTCCTTTTGTCACGATCATGCTTGTGGAGGCCACTTCAGCATGAAGAAGACTGCTGCAAAGATTTTGCAGTGCGGATTTTATTGGCCGACCATCTTTCAAGCTGCTCACACTTATTGTGTCTCATGCGAGTGTTGACAGAAGCTAGGGAGTATTTCACGCCGAAATATGATGCCCCTCAACCCCATTCTTATTGTCGAGATTTTTGATGTGTGGGGCATCGATTTCATGGGACCTTTCCCACTCTCCTTCGGCCATCTGTACATTCTGGTTGCAGTGGACTACGTGTCCAAATGGGTGGAGGCGGTTGCCTGCAAGACCAATGACCACAGAGTTGTGGTTCAGTTTTTAAACGACACTATATTTGCTCGTTTTGGTATTCCTCGAGCAATTATTAGTGATGGTGGAAAGCATTTCTGCAACCAGGTCTCCGAGCAGCTGATGAAGAAGTATTGCATCACGCATAAGGTTGCCACTCCCTATCACCCTCAGACGAGTGGTCAAGTGGAGGTTTCAAACAGAGAGATCAAGAGGATTTTGGAGAAGACGGTGAACCCGTCAAGAAAAGATTGGTCTCTTCGTTTGAGCGATGCATTATGGGCGTACCGGACAGCATTCAAGACGTCGATTGGCATGTCACCCTACCATATTGTATACGGAAAAGCATGTCATCTGCCAGTGGAGTTGGAGCACAGAGCCTACTGGGCCTTAAGCAGCTGAATTTCGATCTCACAAAGGCTGGCTCACAGAGGAAGCTTCAACTCAACGAATTGGAAGAGCTGAGGAACGATGCTTATGATTGTGCTAGGTTGTACAAAGCACGGATGAAGAAGGTTCATGACCAGAACATATTGAGACGATCTTTGAACCTGGTCAAAAAGTCCTTCTTTACAATTCACGTCTGCATCTATTTCCAGGGAAGCTTCGATCTCGATGGACAGGTCCATTCATTGTTCGTTCAATATTTTCTTATGGGACCATTGAGATTGAGGATCCAAAGATTGGTAGCGCGCCAAGCGGCTACGTGGATTTTAAATTTATAAGTTTACCACTAGCAATAGTACGTATCGATTGTACTATAGTAAGGGTGATCGAACCACAGAGATTATTGGTTGTTTTGCGTAATAGGATATTTAAAGGAACGTATTTAACTTAACTTAAAGATAAAAATAAAAGCAAGATTTGTAGAATTGAAGCTACAACAATAAAGTGAAGGAATGAAAACGGAAATTGAAAACAAACTTAGAGAAAACTTAGGGTGTTGATCTTATCCAATCCTCAACCAATGAAATGCTTAAAGTCTATATGGATCTTCCTAACATGCATGATATGAGCGCGTAATGGGCGTCAACCATTACGACGAGCTCAACATGAAAATACTTTCGTTAGGACGTAGTTATAAAGCACATAGTTTCACATCAAACACTTACCACGTAAAGATTAATCTATAATTGAAAAATGCTTATACTACCAAAGGTGTGGGGGATTGATGCTCCCTAGCTTACTACTTTATAAAACATCCTAATAAGTATACACAATACATGAAAACCCTAATTAGGCCACAATGATAAAATATCTAGTTTCACACCAAACCATTTCACATAAAGTTTAAACTACAATTGAAAAACATTTTAGACTACCAAAGGTGTGAAATGATTGGTGTTCCCTAGCATACCCTATAAGGTGACTCTAATGAGAAATCACACATCATGTCAAATAGCATCATTGCAAACGACATCGTTCTTGTTTCCAAGAACGTTGGTTTTACTTAAGAAATCTAAGAAAACTCATAGACAAGTTTAACTCTTTTTCATGAATAATTAGATTGGAATCTTGAAAACAAAGCCTTTTAGCATGGGTTTTGAGATCCTCTAGCCCTTAACAATCATCAAACATCTAAAGAAAATCCTAAGAACCTTAAGAACACTTCATGGTTTTTGGATTGGATTTTGATCAAACCCTAAGAACTAAATTAGCTAGACATGAAGTAAACTAATTTAAGCATGAAATTAAAGGAAAACAGTAAAGAAAACAAGATTTAAATAAACTAAGAACACTGTATTAATCAAAGAAGATTCAGATTACAAACAGAAATGAAAAGCATTAAAATTAACTAAGAAGATACACCTGAGAAAATGGAAGTCCCAAGAAGATGCATGCCTATTACTCTCACACATGCCTCATATATATAGAGGATGAGATTTACAAAATAATATCTAAAGAAGAGATAAGATAAGAGATAAGATAAGAAATAGGATAAGATAAGATAGGATAAGATAGGATAGGATATGATAGGATAGGATAAGATAAGATAAGATAAGAGATATTTGGAAATATCTAAGATATTTTGGAAATATCTAATAATATCTAAGAAATATCTAGAAAATATCTAAAAATATCTAGGAAATATCTAAGAAACATCTAGGAAATATCTAAAAATATCTAAAAGAGTGACATGTCAACATTGTTTGAGATTGTTCCGAAAATATCCAAATTCGATCGATCGATTATAAAGTCAATCGATCATATTTCGCTCGATCGCATTCGTGGTTGCCCTGTCTCGATCGATCGCATCTCGCACGATCGATTTTTCTTCGACTGATGATTCGATCGATCGATTATAAAGTCGATCGATCTATTTGCCTTAGCCGAATCTTTACTTGTCACGAGCAACTTTGAACTCTGGAAATGACCAAATCGCCCTTGATGTATTTTCAGGTCTAATTCAAGTGTTTTGAACTAGATTTCAACTAAGACCTGAAAATTAGACAAAACACAAAACTACAACAAAACGTTATATTTACAACACGAACTAGGCATAACAAATGTAAATTAAGGGGTCTTGAATAGAATAATTCAAGACTTATCAATGTCAGTACTTTCAATGCGAACGGGCAAAGACTGAAGCTATTTTTGGAGTTGCAGAGCCCGGAGGTTGAGACGACCGTTTTGGAGGATCCGAGTTACTCGGAATGATTGTCGTCAGGATGGAAAGTCTGGCTGAAGACTGAAAACTTAGCGCTTGTGGGAGGCAACCCTCATTATTTTTCCTTATCATTTGATCTTGTTTCTTTTTGTTTTAGTTGTGATTTTCAGGACAATGTCTGCCGTTCAAGTTTGGGGGGAATGTTCTCTTGCAGTGTGCCTAGCTTGCAACACCCACTTCGGTATTGTATCTCTCGCCACATTGGGGACAATGTGTCATTTTAGTTTGGGGGTGGGATAGACATGTCTGTTTGTTATCATTTATTGTTTTTGTTGATATTTTGTGTTTATTCACCAAAAAAAAAAAAAAAAAAAATTTTATTGTTAGTTGAGCATGGTTACATTTTACTATGGTTTGCATATCATTGGTTTGTCTAACATGTTGAATTTTGCATGTCATTAAAATCTGAAATCTTTTGACTCATCTGTTGGATTATAGAGACTTGACATATTTAAATCATTTATCACAAGCACGGTAGCGTAGGATCTGTGAGGCATGAAATTTGATTTGAGAATGTATGCCTTGAGACTTATAGGATGACTTGTTGATGAAACCTTGGCTTATTATCAAAAAAAAAAAAAAAAAGGCTTAGAATAGTATCACCAATTTGAGTTCTCATTGAGTGACCGGGCCCCTTGCCTCATTAAGCATTGGGTATTCGTGTAAAAAGATGAGAATTTCAGGATTGGTTGTTTGTTTGACTAGTTTGACTTCGTAGCCTTTTTGACTTGAGTAAGTAAGCCCCTAGGGATGTTTTACATCTAGTGCTCTAAAACCACCTGGTTTGGGAGTCACTGGCCCAACACTCGTTACTTAGGTCAATTAGAAAGCTTAAGGGAGTCAAGCATTGCACAGTCGGCACAAAAATAATGAATAAAAGTAATTGCACATTTAAGCCTTGGTTATATTCATCTGATGGAACTCCTGTGAGTTTTTGGATACACATGCTTTGAGAAAAATTGAAACCTCATGATTCTATGTTATTAACACCTTACACTTTTGAACATGTGCTGTCTCAATTTTTTAACTATGAGTCGATCGATTTTTGATAACGTGATGATGTGATATTCATTTTGTTAAACATGCTCATGATGTGTGAACCAGGTGTTTTAATGCGGATTTTTGCTCAATTGATAATACAGCATTTCAATGTTTGTGGGTATCATTTCTGGCAAACTCTCATGAGATTTCACTCGTCCACTAGGGAGTCCTATGGGTTTAAAAGGCTGGTTGCATATGCTAAATGCAATCGTTTCCCCCACGAAAGAGGATTTATGTTTCATGCTTTGATTTTGTTTTTCATTTTGTTTTGCTAAGGGACTAGCAAAATGTAAGTTTGGGGGTATTTGATGAGTACCAAAAATTGTATATTTGGACCCCTTGATTTACATTAGTTAGACCTTTAGTCTTGCTATTTTATGATGTTTTTGTTAATTTTTGTGTTCTATAGGTCAATAAGAGAGGAATGGCAAAAATTTCATGTGGAAATGCTTGGAAATTTGGAAGTCCCGGAAAGTCGATCGATCGAATTTTTCCCGAAGTCGATCGATCGAATATAATTCAATCGATCGATTTTTCCCAGAACTGATTGTTGCAGAAGCGCGCCAGAACGCCCAATCAGGAGCTTCTACACGACAAAAGCAGTTATCCCTCTGATTTTCGCAGCAGAACACGCTAGTTTTGTGACCTTGGTTGTCTCTAGCAAGAGAGGAACCCTAGAGGGGGTTAGAGGAGTCATTTTACATGGGTTTCTAACCCTAATTTCCCTTCTATAAAGCCATAGCCATGCCTCCTTGTTGGAGAGAGTTCAGAGAGCGGTAGCTAGGTTTAATTTCGTGCATTTTGTAGTTTATTTCAGTAGCTCTTTTCTTTAGATACTTCCCTTTGTAAAGCTTTTCTTCTATTTTCATGTTTGTTCTTCAAGTTTTTGTGGTGTTCTTAGTCATGGGGGGCTAGAACTCTCATCTAAGGTTGATGATGAAACCTCTCCATTGATGACACTCACACTCTTGTAGTACTTCTTGCACATTTGATGCTATATCATTATGTTGTTCAAGTTCCATTCATTTAATGCTTTATCTTTTGCAATGAATGTGGTTGGTGGTAGAAATAGGACATTTGATGTGTTTCAACGGTTTGAAAGATGATATCCATTGTGATTTATTCTTTGAATGGATACAATGGATGATTTGATTTCAAACGGGTACTCTTTGTGATTTATCTTTGAGTTGGATTTATTTAATGGTTCTAAGGTTTATGGTTGAGAAACTTGAATGACACCCTAAGCTTAATGTTCTTTGGGTGTTCAAGTGGAAACCAAGAGTGGGAGTTGTTGGATTTGGTTTGGTGAATTCCTTAGCCTTAGTCCCTTTTTACATATTCCATTTCTTCTTCTTTACTTAGCATTTTTGATGCATGTTTAACCCTCAAACTCTTGGAACTAGGTTAGAATGAGGTTGATTACAAGACACTGATTTTTTTACCATTTCCCTGTAGATTTGACCTCGCACTTGCACACACTATATTGCAAATGATTCGTGCGCTTGCGAGTACTCTTTTAAACTCACAACACTCATCATGCATTGCAGTAACCCAGCTGTCATCTTGTAAGGCTTCCTCCACTTTCTTTGGTTCAAATTGAGCCAGATAGCAATTGTAAGCCACTCGATTAGCAACCTCATTAGAGGGGTTGATTATTCTGCTTCTCAACCGTCTACTTTCATTAAGATTCCCAAGAAGCTGCCTTGAAGGATGATTGAGCTTGACCCAAGAGGATTTATTGGCTCTGAATCTTGATATGATGTAGGATCAATTGCCTCAGTAGGTACAACATCAGTTGAGTTAGGAAGAACATCTGCTACTCTAGGAGAGATAGGAGGAATAGATACAGGCTCCACTGCTGCAAAGGAATTCTCACTTACATTACATGTGGGAGAAGGTAGTGTCTCTTGGGTGGACTGAGAAATCTCCCCCTTGCTATGTGTCCTAATCTCATCATCAATGACCACATTTATGGACTCCATCTCTGTTTCTGTTCTGGTGTTCTAGACTTTGTACGCACGACTGTTGGTGGAGTATCCCAAGAATATGCCTTCATCACTTTTGGGATCAAACTTTCCCAGATTTTCCCTATCTCGTAGAATATAACATGTACTACCAAAAGTCCGGAAATATTTAACAGTGGTTTTCTTACCTCGCCAAATCTCGTATGGAGTCTTGCTAGTTTCTGACCTCAGGTAGACTCTATTGATGATCTGACATGCAGTATTGATAGCTTCTCCCCAAAAATGTTGAGCAAGATTTTGAGAGTGAATTATTACTCGAGCCATTTCCTGTAAAACTCTGTTTTTCCGCGCCACAACCTCATTTTGTTAAGGAGTAATAGGAGAAGAAAACTCCTGCTTAATGCCATATAAGTGACAGTATTCTTCAAACCGAGCATTCTCAAATTCTTTGCCATGATCACTGCGAATCCTCATGATAGGACAATTTTGCTCTATCTGAATTTTTTTGAACAATTGCTGAGCGGCTTCAAAGGCATCAAATTTTTCCCGAAGAAGAAGAACCCAAGTGTACCACGAATAGTCATCTACAATAACCAGAATATATTTCTTCCCATCGAGACAAGAGGTTTGGGTGGGACCCATGAGATCCATATGCAACAATTCTAAATTACGGGAAGTAAGGATACCTGATGTCTTCTTATGAGCAGTACGAGTCTGTTTTCCTAGCTGTCATGGATCACAAACTCCTTTCTCAGTATCTTTCATTTTAGGAAGATCTTTGACAACTTCTTTGTTTGCAATTTTGAACATGTTGGTGAAGTTTAAATGACCCAACCGTTGATGCCATAGCTCACTTTCATCAATGGTAGCTTTATTGCAGATGATTTGAGAATCTGAAGAGAGATTTGGAATGCCAAAACAGTTGTCACTAGTCCTCTCTCCTCCCATTAGCCACTTTCCATTGTTGTCAAAGATGTCGCATTCCTTTTTAGAGAATTGGATAACCAGGTCATCATCACACAATTGGCTAATACTGAGAAGATTTGCCTTGAGACCCTCCACATATAGGGCTTTTTGAGATACTTCTATCCCTGGAATGTTAATCTGCCCATTTCCAATCACTTTTGGCCTGGCTCCCACTTCCAAAAGTAATTCTTCCTCCTCTGCCCAATTGAATATCTTTGAGGAGTGCCCTGTCACCTGTCATATGTTTGGAGCAAGCACTATCCAAATACCATAAGCAAGTATCTAGGACTTTTAAAGCAGTATGAGCAACTAAACATAGATTGCCACTTTTCTTAACCCAAACATGTTTATTTGAGAAATTCTTTTCCTTTTTAGACATGACAGAATTTTTCTTCAAAAGAATAGGATTCTCTAATTTTTCACTGATGAGTTTTACTTGATCACATAGATTATTGATCTGATTTCTAATACCAGGCTCATTATCCCTAAGAACATGCTTTTTAACCCATGGCTTCTGAGAGCGTATTTGAAAGCAGTTAGTACGAGTATGACCAATAATACCACAATAATGACAAGTACGGATAGATTTGTAACTTTTACCTCCATTCCTACTAGACGAATAATGAGTAGGCATGCTAGGCTTAACAAACATAGTTCTATGTGCAGGCATAGCATGTGAAGAAGATGTAGTATTATTATTACTCATATCACAGTATTTTTCCATTAGAAACAAAGAAGTCAATAAAAGATCACACTCGAGAAATAAATCTTAACCAGAGTATATCAAGCTCTGATACCAATTGAAAATAATTATTGACTTCTAATTTAAACCAAATGTGTGTGTTTGTGTGCAACAAAATATCTTAGATGCGGAATTTAAATAAGACAATATATTTGTTATGAAGTGGAAACTCTGTGAAGAGAAAAACCACTCCGGGGCAGCCAAACCCAGGAAATCCACTATCAAAAAACAAAGCTAGTTACAAGACACTCGTACTAACATACCCTTTTGCAGTAGTCATACCTTTAACTTTGACACGAAACCCATCGTGAACGCTTCCCAACCAGATCTTCCACATAAAGGGGTTTTTGATAGATTCATTTACCTTAGGGCTGACCCTTAAGATAGACTTCACATGAACAGTTGAGCACACACCGGCAACGGCTTGAGAGCTAGCGGATCTTTGATTTTCCCTAAACACCCTCCCAAAGCACTATGGAATTCACTGTCGAATTCTGTATAAAACACAAGCCTAGGGCCCTCTATTTATAGGCTTACAAGAAACCTAAAACTACTGAGATTCGGGCTCTGGCTGGCTAGCGTCCGGACGGTCTTCGCTAAAATCCTTTCTGCGTACGAACAGAACTCTGGAATATTCTGAAATACTGGGCATCGTCCGGACGGCTTGCAGAGACTTCCTAATAGTGTCAACTTCTGAAATCCAACTCATTGTTGAATACTGATTGATCTAGCATCCGGACGTCTTCATTGTTATCTGTAAGACACTACGGGTCATCCGGACGCCTTCAAAGGCTCGTTCGGGCGGTTACACAGGAATCGGTTGTTTTGCCTTGGAATTTGCAAGGACTCTTCATGAATATCTTCGAGATGCTTGTGATCAGTCACATGCTTCGATTTGTACATTGTCTGAATACATGAAGATTCTGAATTTGAGAACCGACCATCATGTTAAATCGCAACCACTACATAAAATGTTTTTGTTTATCCAGAATGTAGCCAATATAAAATACTAACACATATAATCACATTCACATATAATCATGCGACACATTCACATAACCATATCTACATATTATCATGCTGGTTCATTTACTTTACCTATGTACTACTTATAGCCACTTATCTTCTTAACACATTATTAGCGCTATTTTCTCTGCTAATTTAACACATTATTAGCGTTATTTTCTCCTATAATTTAACACATTATTAGCCAACAACAAACCTCATTCTTCTATGATATGAACTCCACCTACAATTGTGATGAAACCTAATAACAATGATGGTTTGAAACCCCAAGATCGTGTAGACAACATTTGTTGAGCCTTGACCCGTCACCTAATTAGATGAGAAACCAAGACTACGAAGGATTGAAATGCCACACCAAGAAACCAAAGAATCTCTCAAGAATCAATGCGATAAGTTTGGTTGTTTGAACGCCACAAGATTAACTTGATAAGTTCAAAGAGTTCTTTCAAGAATGAAGAGGAACACAAGACCTCACAATAATATTAATTTTTTGAAAACAATCTCTGCCTACAAAATTCGTAATGCCCATCTATATACTTGGAACAACCCTTCAAGAATAGGAAAATTCGTAACTACAGCTTTAAAAGCAACACAAACATCAACATAAACAAGTCCCCACAATTTTTAGGTCTCTTGGACTTCTAGAGGCAGCCAAAAATAACTAAATGACTAAATTCAATGTATTTAACATAACCAGCCAAGATCAAGTTCATTCCCTTATTTACTATCCTTGAAACTCAACAAGTTCACACCCTTTAATGGTTAGACCATGCTGGTCACGTTTTTGCATGCTAATTATCCTCTTCAATTGCTTTGATGACATGGACTAAGCCTTGATTTTTGTTTGAGCCCATCTTGATCTTTTTAGAATCAGCCCAATTCTCTTGGATTAGCCCATTTAATGCTTCCTTGAAACATTTGGCTCTAAGTCTTGTAATTGGGCCACTAGGAAGAGACAAAGGGTCTTGTGCAACTTCAGCTCCATTCCTATGTGTATGAACAGCATGTCCAGCTACTTGGTTTACATCATTCTCCCCCTCTTGAGAAGGTTTGTCCTCAAATCATCACCTACATCAAAAGGAGACAAATCAGCAACATTAAAGCTTGCACTAACACCATACTCACCTGGTAAGTCAAGCTTGTAGGCATTATCATTGATGCGTTCCACTACTTGGAATGGTTCGTCACCCTGAGGTAGGAGTTTTGAACGCCGTTTCTCCGAAAAACGTCCTTCCTTAAGTGCAACTAAACCCAATCTTCTGGTTCAAATACTACCTTCTTGCGTCCCTTGTTGGATTGATGGACATATTGTTTAGTCCTCCTTTCAATGTTCAGCCGTGCCTTTTAATGAATCATCTTTTCAAATTCTGCCTTCTTTTTGCCATCTAAGTTCACACGTTCGCTCAAAGGTAAAGGAGTTAAATCAAAAGGTGACAATAGGTTAAAGCCATAAACAATTTCAAATGGTGAAAACTTGGTTGCAGAATGTATACTTCTATTGTAAGCAAATTCAACATGTGGCAAACAATCTTCCCATGTTTTCAAGTTCTTTTTAATGATAGCACGCAACAAAGAAGACAAAGTTCTATTTACTACTTCAGTTTGACCATTCGTTTGTGGATGACAAGCAGTAGAAAACAACAACTTGGTTCCCAACTTTCCCCCACAAAGTCTTCCAAAAGTAACTCAAAAACTTGGTATCCCTATCAAAAACAATGGTCCTAGGCATGCCATGTAACTTAACAATGGTCCTAGGCATGCCATGTCATCATCGGTTTTATGACATGCAATGAAGTGTGCCATCTTGGAAAATCTATCTACCACCACAAAAATTGAATCTCTCCCCCTCTTAATACTAGGTAAACCTAAAACAAAATCCATAGAAATATCAGTCCAAGGTTCACTAGGTATTGGCAAAGGGGTGTACAAACCATGGGGTTTCAACTTAAACTTAGCATGTTTATACGTGATACACTTCTCACGGATTCTTTCCACATCACGTTTCATATGAAGCCAAAAAAAAATGATCATGCAAAATTCCTAAAGTCTTAGCTACACCAAAATGATCCATCAAACCACCACCATGAGCTTCTCTCACAAGCAATTCACACAAAGAAACATAGGCACACACAGTTTATTTTCCCAAAACAGAAATCCATCATGCTTATAAAACTTACCAAATGCCACTTTTTCACATGCATTGAACACATCACCAAAATTAGAATCTTGTGCATACAAATCCTTAATGTATTCAAAGCTAAGCAATTTTGTATCTAAAATGGAAAGTAAAGCATACCTTCGGGACAATGCATCAGCCACCACACTTTCCTTACCTTGCTTGTCTCTGATCACATAAGGAAATGTTTCAATGAATTCCACCCACTTGGCACGGCATTTGTTCAACCTTTGCTGTCCTTTCAAATGCTTCAAAGATTCATGATCTGTGTGAATCACAAATTCCTTTGGCCATAGATAGTGTTGCCAATTTTCCAAAGCCCTTACCAAGGCATACATCTCCTTATCATAAGTGGGATAATTAGGGCTGCCCCACTCAACTTTTCACTGAAATAAGCAACTCGTCGGCCTTCTTGCATCAAAACAGCTCCAATACATAGTCCTGAAGCATCACACTCAATTTCAAAAGTTTTAGCAAAGTTAGGTAAAACAAGCAAAGGTGCATTAGTTAACTTTTCTTTGATCAGATTAAATGCCTTTTCTTGTTCTTTCCCCCACTTAAACGACACATTTTTCTTGATGACTTCAGTAAGAGGGGCAGCTAAACTACTAAAATTACGCACAAACCGTCTATAGAAGCTAGCTAAGCCATGGAAACTCCTCACTTGGCTGATTGTTGTAGGCGTTGGCCACTCTTGGATTGCCTTCACATTTTCCTCGTCCACCTCAATTCCTATCTTACTAACAACTAAACCAAGAAACACAAGCTTATCCGTGCAAAAGGTGCACTTTTTGAGGTTAGCAAACAACTTTTCTTTCCTTAGAATTTCCAAAACAGATTTCAAATGCGTCTCATGTTCTTCCAAGTTTTTGCTATAAATTAGGATATCATCAAAATACACAACTACAAATCTGCCAACAAATGAACGCAAAACGTGGTTCATCAAACGCATAAATGTGCTCGGCGCATTAGTTAAACCAAAAGGCATCACTAACCACTCATACAAACCATATTTAGTCTTAAAAGCAGTTTTCCATTCATCACCTTCATCCTTATATGATGATATCCACTCTTAAGATCAATTTTTGTAAAGACACAAGAACCATGCAATTCATCCAGCATATCATCTAATCTAGGAATGGGATGACGATACTTTACCGTTATGTTGTTGATGGCTCGGCAGTCAACACACATCCTCCATGTTCCATCCTTCTTAGGAACTAATAGCACCGGAACCGCACAAGGACTCATGCTTTCACGCACATACCCCTTTTCCAATAATTCACCTACTTGCCTCTGAAATTCCTTGGTCTCCTCGGGATTGCTCCTATAAGCAGGTCGGTTTGGAATTGATGCACCAGGTATGAAATCAATTTGATGTTCAATCCCTCGGATTGGAGGTAAGCCATAAGGTACCTCTTCGGGAAAGACATCTTCAAACTTCTGCAAAAGGGAAACAATATCGCTCGGCAAAGCACCGACGAGATCATTAGTACATAAAAGAAGCCTCCTTGTACATGAGTACAAAAATGGGCTGGTGTGAAAATAATGCTCTCTTGATCTCACTTTTTTTTGCAATGTAATTAAATTTTTCCTCTCTTGCACTCACTATGGCCGAAATCCTCTCTCTTTCTTTTTCACTCTGATCAATGTTTTTTCAATTTCGACCTTCCTTTCTTTTTCTGTTCCTTTTTTTTTTTTTTTTTTTTTTTTTTCTTTTCATTTGATCTTTGTAACTTTAGTTGGCCCTCCATGATATGTTTTGGAGTTAATGGCATAAGAGTAATAGGTTGCCTTTTAAGAGTAAAAGAATACCTATTTGTGAATCCATCATGTGTAACCCTCCAATCATACTGCCATGGTCTTCCCTACAATAAATGGCACACATGCATAGGAACCACATCACAAAGCACCTCATCCTCATATTCGCCAATGGATAATGCCACCAACACTTGCCTTGTCACCTTGATTTCGCCACATTCATTCAGCCACTGAAGCCGGTAAGGGTGAGGATGTTTCAAGGTGGTTAAGGCCAATTTCTCCACCAAATAAGTGTTGGCTACGTTTGTGCAACTCCCTCCATCGATAATGACACTGCAAACTTTGTTATTTACAAAGCACCGAGTATGAAACAAGTTCTCCCTTTGGTTACTTTCTTCCTCCTTAACCTGCACATTGAGAACTCGCCTTCTACCAATAAATCTCCAACCACAGCATTTTGCTCATCATTGGCATCCTCCAAAGGTGGCATGTCGTCATCATCTACTTCTTCCTCATTCTCCAACTCAAGCTCTCCTTGGGCATTTATCACCATCACCCGTTTGTTTACACACTGGCTGGCTATGTGTCCCCACCCCTGACATTTAAAACACTTAATATCACGTGTTTTAGAAGTAGGAGCCTCGGTGTTACCTAAAGTAGTGGTGGTCGTTGGTTTGGCATTCTTAGAGGGTTCAAATTTTGGCTTATTTTGAAGCTACTTGTCCCTTTTTGGAGCTGTCTTCCACAGGCTGGTGGTAGCCATAGGTTGTCCCCTCCTAGCCCATCCCTTCCGTTTGAATTGTTCCTCCACATTTATGGCTTGATGCACCATATCCGTTAACTCAACATAGTGCTGGAACTCAACTATATCTGCTATCTCACGATTTAAACCATGCACAAACCTAGCCATGGTGGCTTCCCGATCCTCTTCTACATTAGCCCGGATCATAGCTACCTCCATCTCCTTTTAATACTCATCCACAATCTTGGAACCTTGAATTAACCTCTGCAAATTTTGATACAATCCCCTATAATAGTGGCTGGGTACAAAACGCTTCCTCATAAGCATTTTCATCTCCTCCCAAGTGTCCACGGGTGGCTCTCTATTCCTCCTATTAATCAGTAATTGATCCCACCAAACAATGGCATAATCGGTGAATTCAATTGCAGCCAACTTAAACCTTCTTTATCTCCGAGTAGTTGTGACCATCAAACACCATCTCCATTTTAGTTTCCAACTCCAAATAAGCTTCAGGATCATTTTTACCTTGAAAAGATGGGATTTTAATCTTTATGTTTCCTAAATCATATCCCTCCTAGGCCTACCCATCCTAGCTTCTCTATTCCCATTCCCATGCTCAAACCTGCCCCGATTCAAATATGGCTCATCAAAATCCTCCGACTTTGCCTCTTCCTCAACATTCGGCCACAGAACACGCCCACCTTGCTGCCTATTGGGATTGTCTTGTTGCTATCCCCTAGGAGTGTCCGCTTCTACCCTGTCCAACCTCTCGTGAATAGGTTCTAATTCAGTCCTCAACATACGCCTCATCTCCTCTAATAACACTTGCATTTAGAGGTTCGGAGCTGCGGGTTGTCGAAATTCTTCGATTGTGTCTTCTACTTGATTATTGGACATGTTTAGAATCTGCAAAACAAGGTTAGAATCCTCACAAGCACTCCCTCACATGTTTCACTCAAGAATTGATACACTTGCACTTGTGTTTTCACTCTAAACGGCTTTTACCCTCTTAGTTCTTAATCGAACTTCAAGAAACTAATTCAAAATAATCCACCAGCAATTCAAAAATGAGAAACAACCAAAACTCATCAAAAAGGTCAAGAACTTGAATAAGGTGAGAAACAAGATTGAAAGGAAATAAAAAATTAAAAGATAGTCAAACCTGTCTTAGAACCAAGTCTCTGATACCAAATGATATGAACTGCACCAACAATTGTGATGAAACTTGATAACAATGATGCTTTGAAACCCCAAGATCGTGTAGACAACATTTGTTGAGCCTTGACCCGTCACCTAACTAGATGAGAAACCAAGATTACGAAAGATTGAAATGCCACACCAAGAAACCTAAGAATCTCTCAAGAATCAAGGTGATAAGTTTGGTTGTTTGATCGCCACAAGATTAACTTGATAAGTTCAAAGAGTTCTTTCAAGAACGAAGAGGAACAGAAGACCTCACAATAATAATAATTTTCTGAAAACAATATACGCCTACAACATTCGTAATGCCCATCTATATACTTGGAACAACCCTCCAAGAATAGGAAAATTCGTAACTACAGCTTTAAAAGCAACACAAACATCAACATAAACAAGTCCCCACATTTTTTTAGGTCTCTTGGACTTCTAAAGGCAGCCAAAAATAACTAAATGACTAAATTCAATGTATTTAACATAACTAGCCAAGACCAAGTTCATTCGCCTATTTAATATCCTTGAAACTCAACAAGTTCACACCCTTTAACGGTCAGACCATGCTGGTCACGTTTTTGCATGCTAATTATCCTCTTCAATTGCTTTGATGACATGGACTAAGCCTTGATTATTGTTTGAGTCCATCTTGATCTTTTTAGAATCAACCCAATTCCCTTGGATTAGCCCATTTAATGCTTCCTTGAAATGTTTGGCTCTAAGTCTTGTAATTGGGCCACTAGGAAGTGATAAAGGGTCTTGTGCAACTTTAGCTCCATTCCCACGTGTATGATGCCTTTGCACCTAAACTTTCATTTATTTGTTGGTCTCCTCAATTCACTGATGCCTTGCATACTACCGTATAATCATGCAAGCAGTATCACATCCATAATCATGTAACCAAAACATGTTACACATATTAAATGTCATACCTCAATTAGCATATAATCAAATAAAACAAAGATCACTACATTGCTAAAGACTAAACCACACATATCACCCTCAGTGAGTAAGAAATACTCACAGTTCTTTCCTGCTACAGAGATTGATCCACATATATAATCACTGTAATATACATATATAATACAAGCAAATAGTGAATCAATACAATTCATTAAACATAAATTTTAATCCTATACTCATTTCTAATTTCTTAATCCTATTATTGTTTCGATATAGTAACGGCATATAAAATTCTTCAATCATGATGCCATATATTTCATGTGGACATTATAACTGCATTCATTATTAAATTACCAAAATACCCTTAACCATAACAATTACTAAAATACCATTTTAAAAATACCAATTTTCACATCACATAATCAACACATAGTTAACCCTACACAACCCTAAATCAACAAATCCACAATATCCCCACATCACAGTCCATTCGGCCAACCACCACAATATTTGGTCAATTAGACTTCAAATACTCAACCAACAATAGGGGATTAAACTCAACTTTGAAAACCTTATTTTAAAAACATAACTTAAATCATTAAAGTATAAGAATCTTATCCAAAATATCTCAAAATATCTTTTTAGGATATTTTGTAAAATATCTCAAAATATCTTCTGGGATATTTTGTAAAATATCTCAAAATATCTACTGGGATATCATCTCTACTAGGATATTTTGTAAAATATCTCAAAATATCTTTTGAGATATTTTGTAATATACGTAATCATAAAAATGTTATTCTTTTCATTTCTTAATCCGTTCTACCTTTTATCTTTCAAAACCTCTTTTCCATTTTCTTATCTTTTCTACTAATCAAGAGATAACCTAGAGAGGATCTTAGAGATTCTTACCTTAATCAAAACCCGAGAGAGAGATCGTTCTTTCCTTTTTGTTGCTAGACACCCGAGAGGAAGAGAAAAAGAGAAATTAAGAGAACTTCTCCCACAACACTCACACACACCAAATCCGGCCAAGATAGAGTGATGGAGAGGATCCTCGATACCACTTGTAATGACCCGCACTTTTACAAAAAGGCGTAAGTGAAAATTTCGATTTCCCTGTATCGTTATGACATCAACAACGACGTCATCAGAGTATAAATTGACAGCGGAATACATTTTATTCTTTACAATAACACATCAGAGCTGACTGAATAACCTTAATATTTAAATAATAACCATTTGTTCTGATATAATTAAATACATACAATTAACAACATACGTACCACATGCAGCACAAACATTACATAACCATTGTATATAACATCTACAAACTAAAAGTCTCATCCATAACCTAGTAGCTCCTGGCTTCGTTCCTGCAAAACTCGCATGTGATTATGGTCGAGTGAGTCAACGGTCCTTAACCACATAGTGACACACTGCTTTATATAACCATATACAATGCATCCAAATGTTGACAGTTATATCCACATATATATAATCACATTCACATATAATCATGCTACACATTCACATAACCATATCCACATATTATCATGCTGGTTCATCTACTTTACCCTTTTACTACTTGTTAGTTTGTTATTGGCTTCATTTTGTTGGACAAAATCACTTCTTTGTAATGATGCTTTTAAACAGGGTTCCGCTATTCAGAGTGGTTCCAGAAGATTCTGCATAGTTTACAAGTCAGAAAATCGGATCCCCTACAGCCGTCCGGACGACGTGATATACCGTCAGGACGCCCATCTGTTCAAAGCATCATCCGTCTGGACGACAAGAACTTTTTGTCAGGACCTTCCTCTGGGTCAAGAAGCTTTGAACTAATCCAGCTTGCATCCGTCCGGACGTTTCATCAGCACGTCCGAACGACTTTCAGTATTCGACCAACTATGGGATTCCCGTTCGAACGAGCTCATCCATAAGGCAAGTCGCGCATTCAAAATCCAGACGTCCAGACGTCAGTCTTCATGGTATGGACGCGCGAGCTATTTATATGGAAATTGCGTGCATCAAATCAACCGTCCGGACGACCATTCCCTTGGTCCAGATGCGCGAAGCCTCAATATGGAAATTGCGTGCAGCTGAAGTGCGACCATCCGGACGAGAGGGCAACATTGTCCGAACGTGGCTCAAATCAGGAAAGAATTTCAGTGAAATTTTGGAAAGCCAATCGCATAGTTGTCCATTCGGACGCCCTATGACTACCGTCCAGACGGTGCCTAGGTTTTATCAAGCCAGACGCTCAGTTGAACTTACAGCCTATAAATAAGGGTCTCTAGGCTTGAGAATAGCAAGAATTCGGTATTGAATTCCTTAGTGCTTAGAGAGTTATATTGTAAGATTATTGTGCTGAGTTAGTCTCTCTGAAGCCATTGATGTGTGTGCTGTTGCTGCGCTGATCTAAAGTCTATTTTAGGGGTTGGCTCTAAGGTAAATGATTCCATTAAAGACCCCTTCAAGTAGGAGACCTGGTTGGGAGGCGAACGTGTTAGGTTACACGTTAGAGTGCAAGGTACGACCACTTTATCAGGGGTATGTGAGTGCTACTACTTTGTAACTAGTCTTGTCTTCTGAATAGTAGATATCCTTGGTTTGGCTGCCCCAGAGTGATTTTTTTCATATTGAGTTTTCACTTCGTTAACAAAATTTTTGTGTCTTTTAAATTCCACATTAATATTATTTTGTTAACACTTTGTGTACACACACACTTGCTTTATATTATAAGTCAATTTAATTTTTCACTGCTCATAGCCACATCTTTTTTTAACACATTATTAGCGCTATCTTCTCCACTAATTTGACACATTATTAGCACTATCTTCTCCGCTAAACTAAACACGCCTTTGGTCAACCATATACCTCTTTCTTCTATAATTGCTTTCTCTATTATTCCTTCAACTTTTGGTTCATCCGTCGGTCTTATCAGTGTATTGATGCCTTGGTACCTAAACTTTCGTTTATCCATTGGTCTCCTCAATTCACTGACGCATTGGTACCTAAACCTCCAGTCTTTTTATCAAGACTTACATCACACCACAGTATAATCATGCAAGTAGCATAACATCCATAATTTCAACCAACACATGTTACACGTATTAAATGCCAGACCTCAATTAGCATATAGTCAAATAAAACAGAGATCATTACATTGTTAAAGACTAAACCACACGTATCACCCCCAATGAGTAAGAAATACTCACATTTCTTTCCTGCTACAAAGATTGATCCACAAATATAATCATTGCAATATACATATACAATACAAGCAAATAGTGAAACAGTACAATTCACTAAACATAGATTTTAACTCTATACTCATTTCTGATTTCTTAATCCTATTATTGTTTCGATATAGTAATGGCTTATAAAGTCCTTCAATCATAATAATGCCATATATTTCATGTGGACATTATAACTGCATTCATTATTAAATTATCAAAATACCCTTTTAAAAATTTCAATTTTAACATCACATAATCAACACGTAGTTAACACTACACAACCCTAAATCAGCAAATCCACAATATCCCCACATCACAGTCCATTCAGCCAACCACCACAATATTTGGTCAATTTAGACTTCAAACGTTCAACCAACAACAAGGGATTAAACTCTACTTTGAAAACCTTATTTTAAAACATAAGTTATAATATTAAAGGATAAAAATCTTATTCAAAATATCCCATAAGATATTTTGAAATATTTTACTTCATATATATATATATATATATATATATATATATATATATATATATATATATATTATTCTTATTATTAGGCCTTAAATCATATTTTAAGATATTTTATTCAATATCTTAAAATACGGGGTGTTACAAAAGACATGAGTCAATAAACCAAATTAGAACTTGAATTTTATAAAATATCAAATTCACAAATATCATGACAAGAATGTAGGTGTTATCAATGATGAGGTTTCATCCTCAACTAAGATTGGGGATTTTAGCCTCTAATGACTAAAAACATCGAACAAACTTGTAATGAAAACATAAAAATAAAAGAAACTAAAGAAATGAAGATAGAAAGACAGAAATTAAACTAAATTACAAAAGAAAGAAAAGAGCTAAAACATGCTCTTGAAAAATTATGTGTATATACAAAACATTAGGTTAAGCCCTATATTTTCAAAATGACACATCTACCCCTCAAAACCCTAATAAGAGAAAAGAATGCTAGCGTTTGGAGTGTCTGCAGCAACCAGGACTAAGGAAATTCGCGTTCTTATATTGCAGGACACTTATAACATAGCAGATGTTCGAATTAGGAAAATCCTATTTAATAATGATTTGTAGTATTTTGAATTAACTTTCCAACGCCACTGATTTCACCTTTATCTGATACTTGAGCTGAACGTTATGGTCGAAATACTATGACTTGTGCTTTCTTCCAAACTTTGCATTTTTCACTTTAAAACTGTCATTTTCTCTCAATGATCTGCAAAATACAAAAACTAACCAAAAAGATTAAAAAATAACAAAGCTAAAGGTTTTAACAAATGTGAATTAAGGGGTCCAAATATACAATATTGGCACTCATCACAAGCGTCTAACTACTTACCTTCTAGCTAAAGGGTTTACAAGGGGATAGGCTGATCAAACTCTATTCATCAGGAATCAAGGTAATCAAAAGCTCGTTGCTTAAGTAGATGATATCATATTTGGAGCAACTATGGATTCCTAAGCTCATGACATTTCTGAGGAGACGAAGCAAGAGTTTGAGATGAGCATGATTGGTGAGTTGACTTACTTTTTGGGGCTTCAAGTCAAGTAAACTTCTGAAGGGATATTCATCTCTCAATCCAAGTATGCCAAAGATCTAGTCAAGTTGTTCGGTCTAGATGGGAAGAGTCATGCTCGTACTCCCATGTGCACAAGTGCCAAGATCAATATTGATCTTACAGGCAAGAAAGTTAATCCTACTCTCTACAGAAGTATGATCGGGAGTCTTCTCTACCTTACAGCTAGCCGACCAGATATTGCCTTTAATGTTGGAGTAGTTGCTGGATTTCAAGCAAATCCTAAAAATTCTCACCTCATTGCAGTTAAGAGTATCATCAGGTATGTTAATGATACTCTTCTTCATGGCATTTGGTATTTTAGGGAAACAAATCTTGTGGTTGCAAGCTACCTTGATGCAGATTGGGCTGGCAATGCGGATGACAGAAAGAGTACCTCTGGAGGATGCTCTTATGTAGGGACTAATCTTGTGGCCTGGAGGAGTATGAAACAATCTTCTATTTCCCTCTCAACTGCTGAGGCTGAATACATTGCTGCTAGAAGCTATTGCACTCAATTGTTATGGATGAAGAAACTTTGGTGGGATTTTGAATTCCCTCAGAATACCATGGTTATCCATTGTGACAACACAAGTGCCATCAATATTTCCAAGAATCCGGTCTTGCACTCTCATACCAAGCACATTGACATCAGACATCACTTCATTTGTGAACTTGTGGATTCCCGGGTAGTATCTCTATCTTTTCTACCCACTGACAACCAATTCGCTGACATTCCTACCAAACCTCTCGATGGAAGTAGGTTTGAGTTTCTTAGAAAAGCCATTGGTGTTTGTGACATGTCTCTTCATGCTAGGATTAGACTTCATTTTGTTCCTTAGTCTTTTCCTCTGAAAGCATGATGTGTTTGTTTTTAATTAAAAAAATAAATAAATTTGGGGGGTTAAAGTTGCAGGTTGTTCTTTTAAAGCGTTTCAGCTATCTCATTTTTTTAATCTGATATCTCAGTTCATTGTGATTTGATAGACTATGCTTACATATGTTTGAGATCCTGAGTCTGAGATTTGCTAAGTTTTATGCTGCCTCTTTATGCTAGATAATTGCTTTTCTCATGCGATGAAAAATTGTGCACTATCCAAAGCTCCCCTAAGGTACTTTTTTTTTACTCTCTGATTTTTAGCTTCTGGAAATTCTGATAAGAGAGATTTTTTTGCTAAGATGGTTAAACTGACCAACTCGCTAGTTGAACCTAGAACCCATAAATTCTGGCATTCTTTCTAGGTTACAGCTCCAAGTGACAAAAAGCATTTAAATTTCAGTTATATGGATATTTGAAAAGATCCACAGCTTATTGTGCTATAAATCTTTTCTTAAACTTGTCCCAAATCATTGCGGAAATAGATGGTCACTAAAGGACTAAGTAAAAGAAAAGTGCTACATCTTAGGGGGAGTGTATCAGATGAGGGTGGCTAGGTCCTAGCAAAATATGGTTTGACTTTTGACTGATCTATCTTTGATTTTCTAACTTGGTTAGAAAGTTTAGTTACTTTAAGTCATATCAGTGAACTTCATAGCTTACTGAGAAAGCTTTCACACACACACTCGCATTGCATGAGTTGAGCCAGTTATTTAACATTTTTGTCTGAAGTGAAATTTTTGCTTATTAAACACTTGTCTCTCAACTATATGTTTGCATATTTTTGACTTGCTATCTAATTGATTTCTCAAGTTTAGATACATGTGTGTGCTGGTTTTCTTGTAAAAAGACTAACCTTGTTGTCTTCCTCTCCCTTTTCAGCAAGTTGTTTTCTTTGGCTTTTTACAGTTTTCTTTTTCCATCATTTTGGGCTTTGAAATTGTATATGTTTATAATTTTATATACTATGTTTTAGCCTTTGTTCTTTTGAGACAAAAATGGGGAGTATTTTTTTATTTTAGATAGGAAGTGTATTTTTAATTCGGTCAAGTGATTTTTGTCGTAAAATAGCCAAAGGAGGAGTTTGTTAGTTTTGTTGGCTGCATTCTGTTTGACAAAATCACTATCATATAATGTTGCTGTCATAAACAGAGATGCCGTATATTTCAGAATATTCAAAGTATTTCAGAAAAGCTGAAAAATTAAATGACTTCTAACATAAACAAGTGTGTGCAACAAAATATCAAAATGCTTCAGGAATTAAAGGAGACATATATTTTGTTAACGAAGTGGAAACTCAGTCAAGAGAAAAACCACTCCGAGGCAGCCAAACCTAGCATATCAACTATTCAGAAGACAAGACTAGTTACAAAGCAGTAGCACTCACAAAACCTTATGCAGTGGGTGTACCTTGAACTCTGACATGTAACCCAACACGAACGCCTCCCAACCAAGTCTCCTACTTGAAGGGGTCTTCAATGGAATCCTTTACCCTAAGGCCAACCCTTAAGATTGACTTCAAATTAGTGCAGCAACAGCAAACAATGGCAACAGCTTGAGAGAGACTAACTGTTCACAATAACTCTAAAATATAACTCTCTAAGCACTATGGAATTCAATACCGAATTCTAAGCCTAGGGACCTCTATTTATAGGCTACAGGTTCAAATGAGCGTTTGGCTTGAAAAACCTAGGCGCCGTCCAGACAGTAGTTATAGGGCGTCCGGACAGACAACTATGCGATCGGCTTTCCAAATTTCGCAGAAATTCTTTCCTGAATTGAGCTACGTCCGAATGCTGTTGCCCTGTCGTCCGGACGGTCGCACCTTAGTTGCACGTAATTTCCATATCAAGGCTTTGCATGTCCAGACCATGGCATCTGTCGTCTGGACGGTGAATCTGATGCACGCAATTTCCATATATGAAGCTCGCGCTTCTAGACCATGAAGACCGTCGTCCGGACGTCTGATTTTTAAATGCGCAACTTGTCTTATGGATAAGCACGTCTGGACGGGAATCCACATCGTCCGGACGGTTGCAACTGTCTTCTCATATTTGCGTTTTGGAAAGAAATCCCATAAATGATCAAACACTGAGTGGCATCCGGACGTGCTGCTGAAACGTCCGGACGGATGCAAGCTGGAGCAGTTCGAAGCTTCTCGACACAGAGGAACGCCCGGACGGAAAGTTCTCGTCATCCAGATGGATGATGCTTTGGACAGTTGGGCGTCCGGAAGGTATATCACTTCCTCCGGATGGCTGCAAGGGATCCAATTTCTCTGACTTGTAAACTGTGCAGAATATTCTAGAAGAACTCTAAATAGCTAAATCCCTGTTTAAATGTTTCATTGTTTATGTTACTGACTGATGAGTGTCCAGGCGTTTCACTAGGTCGTTCGGACGATAGACTTGGGATCCGACTTTTGTAGAGTCTTCTTGGAGTCAGGACATTCCTTCTTGATGCTTGTGACACTATTCTTGTCATAATAAGGTCTTTTCCATATCACATAAATAAACTCTGAATATTTGAAGACTCTGAATTGATACGGCATCCCTGTGAAATCAGCAACAATACATGATAGTGATTTTGTCCAATAGAATATAGCCAACACAAAAACTAACAAAAGCTATTTCAAGTGTTCAAGGAAGATTCTGTACAGATTCCAATTAAGAGAAGTCGAATCCCATGTTTCCCTTTCGAACGGCCTAGTCCAGTCATGCGTCCGGACGCTCTCCAATGTCAAGAAGCTTCGAACAGTTCAAGGTTGCATCCGTCCTGACGTCATGGCATAACATTTGAACGCTATTCAGAGTTTGAGAAGATTCTAGCTCTCCTTTGCAGACATGGATTGGGAAGACAGCTTGCACCTATCCAGACGAAAGGGCAACACCGTCTGGACGTGGTCCTCGTTATGGCAATTACGTGTAGACAGAGTGCAACCATTCGGACTCAGGGCAACACCGTCCATACACGGCCTTAATATGGAAACTCGTGAAGCTCGTTATGGAAAGACGATTGCACAGAAGACCATCTGGACGCTCAATGCTTGCCTAGAGAAATTAGAGACAGACTCGATTTAGGTCTTCTTAGCCTATAAATAAAGTGTATTCTTTACTGAATTCGGTATTGAATTCTGCTAGCCCTCAAACTGTTTTCGATGTGCTATTGCTATTTCGTTTGAAGTCTATCTTTGGGAGGAGTCCTACGGTAAAGGAATCCATTGGAGACCTCTTCAAGTAGGTGAAGATACGTTGGGTTATGTGTCAGAGTGCAAGATACGATCGTTGCTAAAAAAATAAATATGACTTCTAAACAACCTAGTGTGTGTTCACAAAAACTATTGCAATAGTCATACCTTTAACTATAACATAAAGCCCATCGTGAACGTTTCCCAACCAAGTCTCCTATTTAAATAGGTCTTTGATGAATTCCTTTACTTTAGGGCCAACCCCTAATATCACTTCACACGAACAATGGTAGCGCAACCTGACAACTGCTAAAGAGCTAGCGGATCTTCAATTCTCCCTAAACACCCTCTCTAAGCACTATGGAATTCTATATTGAATTCTTACAAATAACAAGGCTAGAGCCATCTATTTATAGGCTTCAGAAAACCTAATTCTAGACAAATTCGGACTCTGGCTATGGAGCGTCCGGACAGAAGTTAGCCTCGTCTGGATGGTCTTCTAGGACCGCCTTTCCAGAATAGCGCAATTCTTCCCAAAACAGGACCACGTCCGGACGGTCTTCACTGTAAAGGAAACCCAGAATATTCTGGAATGTTGGGTAGCGTTCAGATGTGTTGCCACATCATCTGGACGTCTTGCAGAAACTTCCTAAATAAGTGTTGATTGAAATCCAACTCCGATTAGAAATTGGAGCAGGTTGACCTAGTGTCCGGACGGTGTTGCCTTGACGTCCGGACGTGTTCAACACTGAAGCTTCTAGACATTGCTGGGCGTCTGGACGCCTTCAAAGGCCCGTTCGGACAGTTGCACAGTAACCGGCTAGCTAACTTCGAATTTGCATGGAATCTTTATGAACATCTTCTAGAAACTTGTGACAAGGCACATGGCTTGAAATAAAGACTATCCATAAAACTTGAAGATTCTGAATAAGATCAATAATCCTATTTAAATAGTTGCATATGGGTATGTGAGTGTTACTGTCTTTGTACTAACTTTATCTTCTAAATATTGGATTTCCTGAGTTTGGCTGCCCCGGAGTGGTTTTTCTCTTAATTGAGTTTCTACTTCGTTAACAAAATATCTGTCTCATTTAAATTTCACACTTTTGATATTTTGTTACACGTTGCACACACACACACCGTAAATTAGAAGTCAATTTATTTTTCACTTTGGATCCTC
>NC_084897.1:9149627-9267127 GCF_958979055.1 Alnus glutinosa | reverse complement strand
GCCATGTAACCTAACAATTTCTTTGAAGAGCAAATCAGCTATATGTGTTGCATCATCGGTTTTATGACATGCAATGAAGTGTGCCATCTTGGAAAATCGATCTACCACCACAAAAACTGAATCTCTCCCCCTCTTAGTCCTAAGTAAACCTAAAACAAAATCCATAGAAATATCAGTCCAAGGTTCACTAGGTATTGGCAAAGGGGTGTACAAACCATGGGGTTTCAACTTAGACTTAGCATGTTTACACGTGATACACTTCTCACAGATTCTTTCCACATCACGTTTCATATAAGGCAAAAAAAAAAATGATCATGCAAAATTCCTAAAGTCTTAGCTACACCAAAATGACCCATCAAACCACCACCATGAGCTTCTGTCACATGCAATTCACGCAAAGATCACATAGGCACACAGTTTATTTTCCCGAAACAAAAATCCATCATGCCTATAAAACTTACCAAACGCCACTTTTTCACATGCATTGAACACATCACCAAAATCAGAATCTTGTGCATACAAATCCTTAATGTATTCAAAGCCAAGCAGTTTTGTATCTAAAATGGAAAGTAAAGCATACCTTTTGGACAATGCATCAGCCACCGCATTTTCCTTACCTTGCTTGTATTTGATCACATAAGGAAATGTTTCAATGAATTCCACCCACTTGGCATGGCGTTTGTTCAATCTTTTCTGTCCTTTCAAATGCTTCAAAGATTCATGATCTGTGTGAATCACAAATAGGGCTATGCAGGACCCGCGAAAACCCGACCCAACTAGCAAACTCGACCCGCCCCACACCTAAACAGCCTCTACCCGCGCATGTGATAAACGGATCCCGGTTTTTTGTTCAGCAAACCGCACGGTGTGGTGCGGTTTGCAGGTTCTGATTTGGGAAAATCCCGGGGACTCGCCCCGCCCCGCACCGTATGAATTAAAAAAAAAAAAAAAAAACTGTAAAATTGAAAAAACCCTAAAGTGAACTTAATCACTTAACCTAGGCGCCGCCCCCTCATTTTTTCTCTTCTTCAGTGAATGGTCCAGAGAGTTCACCTGTCACCACGGCCCCTTTCGGCAAAATCGGCACTTCCTCTTCGGCCCTTCCACCCCATCAGTGCCCTCAACCCCTCACAGTCTCACATTGCGCCGCCGCTACCACTACCAGTCTACCCCTAATCCCTCACAGTCTCTGCCTCTTTGGACTCAACTCTTTTCTCTATGCCGATCTTCATTTCTTGGTAGTCTTTTTTCTTTTCTCTAACGCTAATATTTATTTGTCTTTGATTTTATATTTCAGTTTATTAACTTTATTTCATGTTTGAATTTATTGTAGCCTGCAACTGCACGGCCAAGGGCTCCAAGTCTCCGACCGGCGACCGCAAGGTACCTTCTAACTTCTAAGTTCTAAGATTTGTTATTGTTACTCCAAAAAACCCTGTTGTAAACTTGTAAATATTTGTTAGTGTTACTTAAGAGTCAATCTTTGTTTCTTTGTTACTATTTTTCAAAAGATATTGACATATATCATATTGATTCATATATGCTGTATTTAGTGCCGAAATAAATAATGCTTGCCAATTAATTCAATATCATCCAGAGATTTTTCTTTTGCTTGTGGGTAAAATTTCAATATCTTAAACATCATCTTGCAGTTCAACTACTTGACCTGTTGTATGCACTCTGTTAAACACTCACCAAAACACATTAATAAACGTATATGAATGATTATTTCTTTGCATATAGGAAATAAATGCTAGTTTTATGGTTTAATTATCTATATTTTTTTAGTGTTTTCAAACCCTAGAGGTGTAATCCATCAAGTTTTTAGAGTCACATGAATGCGATGGCAAGGACTTAACAAGATGTGGTCGTCAGTTTTTTTTTTTCTCATGAAGTATATCAAGGTTAACTCCATATAATCACAACATCTATGGACATCATATAAGAATACAAGAAATAAATTTCACACCTATGTTTATCTAGAAAACATTTCCTAGAAAAATGGACATAAAGGTAGATCTATTTTTTTTATAAGTAATTTGATTTAAAGTTCAGCTTAATTAATAATTATGTTTAGCTTGCTGTTAATTTTTATATTGCTGCCTTTGTTGGTCTAAATCGTGTCTTTTACAAGTTCAAGCCCATAACTTTGTTTGGTAGGATTTAAAGTTTAGCTTAATCAATAATTATGTTTAGCTTGCTGTTTTTAATCTCTTAAATAAGATTATAAAAGTTCAGCTTAATTATGTTTAGCTTGCTGTTGATTATGTTTTTTTTTCCCACTTAATGTAAAGTTGTAGGCTCAAGTCAAGGATGATAATTCAACTGGTTGTCATAATACTATTGGTTCTAGTTCTGCGTCATCTGCACCTAGTCTTTTGGATAGTACCATGCCTCCCATGTTGAATGATAATGTTGCTTGTGTTGGGGTTGGGGTTGGATCTACAGGAACTATTGGCTCTCAAAATCCTAGTTCAGCTCTCCCACATAAACCTAAGAAATCTGAGCAAACATCAAAGGGGAACATTTTACTAGTTGTCACCCTAGAAGCCATGGTACCTCATCCATGCTACAACATATCAGGAAAAGTTGCAAAAACTATCCTGGTAGGTTTGATAAGTCCCAAACAAAGTTAAGTTTTGAGGCTAAGAGGGAAGGACAAGGGGTAGTGGGCGAAGGGACATGTGGTAATCTTGTTTTTACCAAGTATAATGCTACAAAAATAAGAGAATCAATTTCACAGATGATTATTGTGGATGAGTTAGCATTTAGATTTGTGGAAGGTGAAGGGTTTCAGAACTTCATGAAGACAGTGGAACCTAGGTATTCAATTCCTTCCCATTATACTATGATGAGAGATTGTGTTAGGCTCTATATGTTTAAGAAGGAAAAATTGAGGGGAATGTTCTTGACATCTGATATTCGGGTTTGTCTTACCATTGATAGTTAGACTTCGGTACAGAACCTGAATTACATGTGCATTACTGCTCATTTTATTGATAGTAATTGGAACTTGAACAAAGAATTTTGAACTTTTTTTTACTTCATAACCACAAAGGTGAGACCATTGGGCAAAAGATTAAGTCATGTATGCTTGAGTGGGGTATTAGTAGCATTTTCACTATCACAGTTGACAATGCTTCTTCTAATGATACCGCTTTGGAATACTTGAGGAAGAGAACGGCTCATAGGACTGGTGCCATATTGGAGAATCAATTTATGCATGTGAGGTATTGTGCACATATTTTAAATCTTATTGTGTCTGATGGTTTGAAAGAGGTTGATGAGTCCATTGTGAAGATTAGAAGTGCAGTGAAATATGTGAAGTCTTCTCCCCAAAGATTTGAGAACTTCAAATATTGTATGGAAAGGGAAAACATTGCTTTCAAGGGTTTATTGTGTCTTGATGTTCCAACTAGATGGAGCTCCACCTTTAAGATGTTAGAAGGTGCTGAAAAATGTCAGAGTGCTTTTGATCTTTGGGAAGAGTATGATGAGAATTATGTTCTTTCGTTGACTGAGGAAAAGAATGCTAAAAAAGGTTTGGGACCTTCTAATTATGATGATTGGGATCGTATTAGGACTTTTCTCAAGTTTCTCAAACTTTTTTATGATGCCACATTGCAACTTTCAGGGTCTTTGTATGTGACTTCTAATATGTATTGGTGGTAGCTCACTTGGCTACGTGGATTTTAAATTTATATGTTTTACCACTTCGCAATAGTACGAATCAATTGTACTATAGTAAGGGTTATCGAACCACAGAGATTGGAGGTTGTTTTGCGTAACAGGATATCTAAAAAGTGTATTTAACTTAACTTAAGAGTAAAAATTAAAGCAAGGGTTGTAGAATTGAAGCTACAACAAGTAAGATAAAGAAAAGCGGAAAATGAAAACAAACTTAAAAGAAAACTTAGGGTATTGATCTTATCCACTCCTCAACCAATGAAATGCTTAACGTCTATATGGATCTTCCTAACATGCATGATATGAGCACGTAATGGGCGTCAACCATTACGACGACCTCGACATGAAAATACTTTAGTTAAGACGTTATCATAAAGCACCTAGTTTTACATTAAACAACTCCACGTAAAGATTTAAATTACAATTGAAAAACGTTTACTCTACCAAAGGTGTGGAGTGATTAATTCTCCCTAGCTTACTACTCTATAACACATCCTAATAAGCATACACAATATATGAAAACCCTAATTAGGCCACAATGATAAGGTATCTAGTTTTACACTAATCCATTTCACATAAAGTTTAAACTACAATTGAAAAAAAACATTTTAGACTACCAAAGGTGTGAAACAATTGGTGCTCCCTAGCATACCCTATAAGGTGACTCTAATGAGAAAACACACATTATGTAAAAAAGCATCTTTGCAAAAGACATCATTCTTGTTTTCAAGAACGTTGGTTTTACTCAAGAAATCTAAGAAAACCCATAGACAAGTTTAACTCTTTTTCATGAATAATTAGATTGGAATCTTGAAAACAAAACCTTTTAGCATGGGTTTTGAGATCCTCTAGCCATTAACGATAGACTTCAAATCAGCGCAGCAACAACTCTCAACGGCAATGGCTTGAGAGAGACTAACTTAGCACAATAACTCTAAAATATAACTCTCTAAGCACTAACGAATTCAATACCGAATTCTTGAAGCTCTCAAGCCTAGGGACCTCTATTTATAAGCTGCAGGTTCAAATGAGCGTCTGGCTTGAAAAACCTAGGCGTCGTCCGGACGGTAGACATAAGGCGTTTGGAAGGACAACTGTGGGGCTTTCCAAAATTTCACTGAAATTCTTTCTTGATTTGAGCCGCATTCGGACGGTGTTGCCCTGTCGTCCGGACGGTCGCACTTTCGTTGCACGCAATTTCCATATTAAGGCTTCACGCATCCGGACCATAGGAATGGTCGTCCGGACGATTGATTTGATGCATGCAATTTCCATATATGTAGCTCGTACGTCCAAACCATGAAGACTGGCATCCAAATGTCTGAATTTTAAATGCGCGACTTGCCATATGGATGAGCGCGTTCGGACGGAAATCCACATCGTCCGGACGGTTGCAGCGATCTTCCCATATCTATGTTTTTGGAAAGAAATCCCATAGCTGGTCGAACATTGAGTGTCGTCCGGACGTGTTGCTGAAACGTCCGGATGGATGCAAGCTGGAGCAGTTCGAAGCTTCTCGACACAGAGGAAGGTCCGGACGAAAAGTTCTCGTCATTTGGACGGATGATGCTTTGGACAGTTGGGCGTCTAGACGGTATATCACACCATCCGGACGGTTGCAAGGGATCCGATTTCTCTGACTTGTAGACTGTATAGAATCTTCTAGAAGACCTCTGAATAGCTGAATCCCTGTTTAAATGCATCATTACAAATAAGTGATTTTGTCCAACAGAATGTAGCCAATCACAAACTAACAGTTACTTTCCTCATGCGATGAAAATGTGCACTATCCAAGGCTCCCCTAAGGTATATCTTTTCCTCTCTGACGTTTTGCTTCTGGAAATTCTAAAGAAGAGATGTTTTTGATAAGATGGCCAAATTGACCGACATGCTAGTTGAACCTAGAGCCTAAAAATTCTAGAATTCTTACTAGGTTGCAGCACCAACAAGAATCAAGCAGTAATACTTCAATTTTCTGTGCTACATACTTATATTCACTGCCTCTGTGCTGAATTAGCTTTATGCATTGTCCTTCATGGTGCAAGTAAAATTTTACCTTGTCCTTCATGGTACAAGTAAAACAATTAGGTGCTGGATCTTAGGGGGAGTGTATCAGATGAGGGTAGCTAGGCCCTAGTAAATCATAAGGTTTGACATTTGACTGATCTTTCTTTGATTTTCTCTCTTGTTTAGAAAATCTGTGTTAGTATTTTATGTTGGCTACATTCTGGATGACAAAAACATTTTATGTAATGGTTGCATTTTAAACAGGATGATCGGTTTCTATTCAGAGTCTTCATGTAATATGGACATTCTTCATTTCAAGTCATGTGACTGATCACAAGTTTCTAAAAGATGTCAATGAAGATTCTATGCAGTTTTCAAGTCAAAACTGCCAGTTCCTGTGCAACCGTCCGGATGGGCCATTGAAGGCGTCTGGATGCCCCTCAGTGTCTAGAAGCTTCAGCGTTGAAGATGTCCGGACGTCAGAGCAACACCTTTCGGACGCTAGGTCAAGCTTCTCCAATTTCTACAAGGAGTTGGATTTCAGTCGACACTGTTTGTGAAGTCTCTGCAACACGTCCGGACGTTGTCCAGCATTTCAGAATATTCTGGTCTTCCTTTTCGAGCTCGGAAAGGAGTTACAACGAAGACCATCCAGATGCTCGGCCAAGCCGTTCGGACGTGGTCCTGTTATGGAAAGAATTGCGCTATTCTGGAAGGCAGTCGTAGAAGACCATTCGGACGAGGCTAACTTCCATCTGGACGCTCGATAGCCAGAGTTCGAATTTGAGTAGATCTATGGTCCGGACGCGTGAAGCCTTGATATGGAAATTGCGTTCAGATAAGGTGCGACCGTCCAGACGACAGGGCAACACTGTCTGGACACGGCTGAATTCAGGAAAGAATTTCTGCGAAATTTGGAAAGCCGATCACACAGTTGTCCGTCTAGACGCCTCATGTCTCCCGTCTGGATAGTGCCTAGGTATTCAAGCCAAATGCTCATTTGAACCTGCAGCATATACATAGAGGTCCCTAGGCTTGATAACTGCAAGAATTCGGTATTGAATTCTATAGTGCTTAGAGAGTTATATTTTAGAGTTATTGTGCTGAGTTAGTCTCTCTCAAGCCGTTGCAGTTGTGTGCCATTACTACTCTAAATTGAAGTCTATCTTAGGGGTTGGCCCTAGGGTAAAGGATTTCATTGAAGACCTCTTCAAGTAGGTGACTTGGTTGGGAGGCGTTCGTGTTGGGTGACACGTCAGAGTTCAAGGTACGACCACTGCATAAGGTTATGTAAGTGCTATTGCTTTGTAACTAGTCTTATCTTCTGAATAGTGAATATCCTGGGTTTGGCTGCCCCGGAATGATTTTTCTCTTAAATGAGTTTCCACTTCGTCAACAAAAATATCTATCTTCTTTAATTCTGCATTTTGATATTTTGTTGTACACATTTTTGCATACACTTGTTTATATTAGAAGTCATATAATTTTTCAAACATACATACCACATGCAGCACAAACATTACATAACTATTGTATATAACATCTACAAACTAAAAGTCTCATCCATAACCTAGCAGCTCCTGCCTTCGTTCCTGCAAAACTTGTATGTGATTGTGGTTAACACCACAATCCCATACTGTGGTCGAGTGAATCAACGGTCCTCAACCACATAGTGACACACTAATTTATTTAACAATAGACCATGCATTTAAATGATGACAGTTATATTCCCAAATACATAATCACATCCACATATAATCATGCTTGTTCCTCTAATTTAACTATTCACATACTCAAAACCATATCTCTTGTTAACGCATCATTAGCGATATCTTCTTCGTTAATTTAACATAATATTAGCGCTATCTTCTCCGCTAATTTAACATCTTATTAGCGCTATCTTCTCTGCTAATTTAACACATTATTAGCGCTATCTTCTCTGCTAATTTAACACACCATTAGTTAACCACATACCTCATTCTTCTGTCACTACTGTTCTCTATTATTCCTTCAACATTTGGTTCATCTTTCGGTCTTATCAGCGTATTGATGTCTTGGTACCTAAACTTTCATTTATCCGTTGCTCTCCTCAATTCACTGACGCCTTGGTACATAAACCTCCAGTCTTTTTATCAAGACTTCTATCACACCACAGTATAATCATGCAAGCAGCATCACATCTATAATCTCAATCAAAACATATTACACATATTAAATGCCAGACATCAATTAGAATATAATCAAATAAAACAGAGATCATTACATTGCTAAAGACTAAACCACACGTATCACCCTCAGTGAGTAAGAAATACTCACAGTTCTTTGCTGCTACAAAAATTGATCCACAAATATAATCACTGCAATATACATCTATAATATAAGCAAATAGTGAATCAGTACAATTCACTAAACATAGATTTTAACCCTATAATCATTTCTGATTTCTTAATCCTATTATTGTTTCGATATAGTAATGGCATAAAAAATCCTTCAATCATAATGCCATATATTTCATGTTGACATTATAACTGCATTCATTATTAAATTATCAAAATACCCTTAACCATAACAATTACCAAAATACCCTTTTAAAAATTCCAATTTTAACATCACATAATCAACACATAGTTAACACTACACATCCCTAAATCAGCAAATCCACAATATTCCCACATCACAATCCATTTGGCCAACCACCACAATTCTAAGATTCCCAACTATTCACAACAACAAAATTTATATTTAAAACCCAAATCGCCTACTTTTCACACCACTCTAATATTTGATCAATTGGACTTCAAATGCTCAACCAACAATAGGGGATTAAACTCTACTTTGAAAATCTTATTTTAAAACATAACTTATAACATTGAAGGATAAAAATCTTATCCAAAATATCTAAAATATTTTTTTAGGATATTTTGTAAAATATCTCAAAATATCTTTTGGGATATTTTGTAAAATATCTTAAAATATCTACTAGGATATTTTGTAAAATATCACAAAATATCTTCTGGGATATTTTGTAAAATATCTCAAAATATCTTTTGAGATACTTTGTAACACGACACTAGAAACAATATCCCTTTTCTTTCTTAATCCATTTTACTATCCTTAAAACGTTCTTTCATTTTCATATCTCGTTCTACCACTTATCTTTTAAAACGTCTTTTCCATTTTCTTATCTTTTCTACTAGTCAAGGAATAACATAGAGATGATCTTAGAGATTCTTACCTTAGTCAAAACCTAAGAGAGAGAGAGAGATCCTTCATTCCTCTTTGTTGCAAGGTTCCCGAGAGGAAGAGAAAGAGATGAATTAAGAGAACTTCTCCCACAACGCTCACACACACCAAATCTGGCCAAGATAGAGTGATGGAGATCCTCAATTCTCCTTTTCTTGTACCAATTCGGGAGGAAGAGAAAGAGAGTTAGAGATATTTATATATGTTCGTGAAGAAGAATTAAGCTCCTTCACATTATTGTTGAACAAGAGTGATTAAACCATGATAAAGGGAGAAAGAATTCTTTCTTGTTTTTCACTCCACCATCCGTGAGACTCCGAACAAGAAGAAGAGAGTTCTTCTTTTTGCTTGAACCGAAAGAGAGAGAAGAGAGAGTTGTAGATCCAAGAGAGTTTTGAGATAATTTCTTCAAGAGAAGAAGATGCGATTTGTGAGAGGAGCCATCCTTTTATAAAAGAATGAATGGCCAAGATCTTTCCACCATAATCTCATCTAATGGCTTAGGAATCAACTTGAAGAACAAGTTTACAAGTCATCAAGTAATCATCACCTTTTCCAAATATCTCTTATCTTCAATTTTCATCTATTGGTTGGGAGAGTTTCTTAAGCATTAAGTTTGGATCAATGGTTGGGAGTTTTGCACATGGGATAGGTGACGTGTTGCCATGAGTCATCAATCAATGATGACTTTGTAAAGTATCACGGATTAAGCTTTCAAAACAATACATTCAAGTTTGAACGCATTTAGTATATATCATGATGAGTTATTCTAGAAATCAATACATTATCAAAATATCTTCTTATCTTATCTTCAATCCAATCTTATCCTATAGTTAGGTAATTTTATCCTTAAATATTTACTTGACCTCATAGTAACTATTAAACTACCATGCAAGACAAGAATGGACACTTGTCAACTCAAGAAAACATCATAAAATCAATAGGGTGACGTGGCGATGACTTGACAGAATCTTCGGTTGCCACATATGCATGCTGTCCAGTCTCGGGGTAGTAGGTTCACGGACAGTTTCGGCAAACCTACAAAAATATGATTTCTATAAAACATTATAGGTAGATAAAGGACTCCAAAACGAGCGTTTTGGCTTTTGAATCAACCAAAACGGAGTTCGTTTGATCATATTTTTGTTATTCCAAAGTTTAAGGTCCGTTTTAACATGCTGATACACTTATACATATTTTTCAATAAATATTTAATCTCTTTGAACATATCTTGATGAATATTTATGAATAAATATTCATATTAGTTTATTAGATCATAAATCCGATTTTAAGATATTTTATTTAATATCTTAAAATACAATAGCATTCCATGATATTGATTTTGTCAATAGAATGTATCCAACAAAACTTCCAAAAATCAAAAGCCCAAAACCCCAGAATCAAAAAGACTAATTTTTCTAAAACACAAAGAGAAGTTTGAGGACATAAATCAGAGAGAGAGAGAGAGAGAGAGAGAAGCACGAAGCCACCAATTACCACCCTAAAACGTAGCCACTCACCTGGGAAAAATTCTTGCTCAGATCTCAATCCTAGACTTTTTCTCTTCTACACCGTCCTTAGGCAAGCTCGGTTGTAAAGGTGAAAGCTCCAGGATTACAAGCGATGATCGAAGTAGAGCTAGGTCACCGGGAAAGATGTAGTGGACGAGAGAGAGAGAGAGAGAGAGAGAGAGAGAGAGAGAGAGAGAGATGCGTGATATTAGCTAGGGTAGAGGGAGATAGAGAGAAGCGTACGAGATATTAGAGAAAAAAAATGGATAGTTGATCAACTTGGAGAAAAGGAGGGAGATTAGAATTTCGTGCAAAAATAGTAGCGCCAAGAACAGTCACTTGAATTTTTTTTTGCCAAAACAACATTGTTTATATATCAACGTCGACAATGTCGATGCTGATGTAAAATTATCTGCGTCGACTCTTAAAAGTCGACGCTAATACTCATACTATCAATTTCGACTAGTATAAGTCGGCATTAATAGTAATTTTTATATTTTTTAATTTATGCAATTTAAAAATTGTTTAAACCTATTGATTTTTTTTTTAAAATAATAATAATAATAATAATAATAATAATATTAATATTAATATATTTAATAACATAATCCCATTAAAATTTTTAAAAAATAAAACCTATAAAAAATCATATTTAATTAATAAACATACACTGTATATAGGGAAAAATATAAAATATATATTGTTAATTTGTGATTGGCTACATTCTGTTGGACAAAATCACTTCTATGTAATGATGCTTATTATACAGGGATGTTGTTTTATTCGGAGTCTACACTTCAGTTTTGAGCTTCAAAGAAGACTCTGTGTAGAATTCAAGCAGTTAGTTTAGTTCCCTTGCAACCGTCTGGACGACGTGTTATACTGTCTAAACGCTCAACTGTCCAAGCATCATCTGTCTGGAAGATGAGAACTTTCCGTCCGAACCTTCCTCTGTGTCCATAAACTTCAAACTGTTCCAAGTTGCATCCATCTGAACGTCTCAGCAGCACGTCTGAACGCCGTTCATTGTTCGATCAGCCATGGGATTTCTTTTCCAAAAACACAGATATGGAAAGACAGCTGCAACCGTCCAAACGATGTGTATTCCCGTCCGGACGCGCTCATTCATCGTGCATTCAAAATTCAACCATTTGGACGACAGTCTTCATGGTCCAAACGCTCAAGCTTCATATTTGAAAATTACGTACATCAAATCAACAGTAGGGACAATAGCTGTTGTGGTCCGGACGTGTCAAGCCTTGATATGGAAATTGCGTGCAGCCAAAGTGCAACAGTTCGAACGCTAGGGCAACACCGTCTGGACGCGGCTCAATTCAAGAAAGAATTTCATCGAATTTGAAAAGTCGATCGCACAGTTGTCCGTCCGGACGCCTTATGTCTACTGTCCGGATGACGCCTAGGTATTTCGAGTCAGACGCATATTTGAACTCCTGTAGCCTATAAATAGGGGCTCCTAGGCTTGAGAATTGTAAGAATTCGGTATTGAATTTCGTAGAGGCTTAGAGAGTTCATTGTGAGGGTTATTGTGTTAAAGCGTCCTCTCTGAAGCCGTTGTCAAGTGTTGTTGCTGTGCTGAATTGAAGTTTATCTTAGGGGTCGACCTTAAGGTAAATGATTCAATTAAAGACCCATTCAAGTAAGTGGCTTGGTTGGGAAGCATTTGTGTTGGGTTACACGTCAGAGTGTTAGATACGATCGCTGCATCGGGTATGTGAGTGTTACTATCTATGTACTAGCTTTGTCTTCTGAATAGTGGCTATCCTGGGTTTGACTGCCCCGGACTGGCTTTTCTCTTAATTAAGTTTTTACTTTGTCAACAAAATATCTGTCTCTTTATTTTTCGCATTTTGATATTTTGTTGCACACTATTGCACACACTTGTTAAATTAGAAATCCTTTAATTTTCATATATACTTCCTTTTTATTTTCAATCGAACTCTATAGATCTTGCATTATTCTTGTGAACTGGTTCGATCGATCATTTAATCATATCATGATCGATCGAACTAATGCACTAGGATCGGTCACGCTAATACACAAACATAGATAATAATAAAAAATCCATATAGTTCGATTGATCAAATTAATGTACTAGGATTGATCGGATTTTCGATCGAACCTTCAATTGTGTCAAGTTCAATTAATCATTCGATTGTATCACAATTGATTAAACTAATGTGTAAAGATCGATAAGATTGATCTTATCATTATTGATCGGACTAATGCATTAGGATCGATCGGACTAATGATCAATCCTTCGATCGATCATACTAATGCATAAGAATAATACAAAATCCAAAGAGTTTGATCGATTAGACTAATGCACAAGGATTGATCGGACGTTTGATCGAATATTGAATTATGTCAAGTTCAATCAATCATAAATAAGATCATGGTTTAATTCGATCTTACAATGATTGGGTTAATGCATTAGTATCAATTGGATGTTCGATCAAACCTTTAATCGTGTCAAATTTGATTGATCATTCGATTGGATCACGATCAATCGGATTGATCTTATAATGATTAATTTGACTAATACACAAGCATAAATAATACAAAATCCATACAGTTCAATCCATCAAACTAATCTACTATGATAGATAGGATGTTCGATCGAACCTCCAGTTGTTTCAAGTTTGATCGATCAAACTGATGCGTGATGATCGATCGAATTGATTTTATCATTATTGATTGGACTAATGTACAAGGAGAATTTTTTTTTTTATTATTATTTTTTTTTATAAAATAATAGAAAATATTAATTCATAAGATTAGAAAATAGAATAGAAAGAAAACTTTACTAATAATATGAAAATCATTAATTTTTTTGTAGAGTTTTTTTTTTTGGCCACCCCTTCCTTATTTTTTAATTTTTGTCTGTATATATGTATATGTATATGTATTTCCTATTTTCTTTATTTTTATGTTTTTTTATGAGACATATGACCACGTGGCATGTTTGGATTAGTTTGACATGAAATTTCGTTTATGATACAAAATAAAACCTAGCTATAAAAAAATAAAGTTGTTGAAAACGTAGAGATTGAAATGGCATTTAACCCAAAAATTAAAAATTAAAAACTAAAAAACAAAAAAACTTTAGTAATAATATAAAATGAAGTATTTTTTTTTATAGGTTTCAATTTTAATTTTTTTAAAAAAAGTTTAATAGGTTTATATGAATTTTTTTTTTGTTATACAAGATCATTAGGGTCGACCTAAAGTGGACATTGATTCTTTTCAATTTTTTCAAAAAAAATTTAATTTAATTTTAATTTTAATTTTAATTTATATATATATATACATGGTCATTAGCGTCGACCCTAAAGTCGACACTAATGACCTATTATCAGTGTCGACACCTAGATGTCGACACTGATAATAGGTTATCTGCATCCACTCTTCATGTTGATGCTGATGTGGTTCTTTAGATACCACATTAGCGTGGACCCCAATGTCGACGCTGATAGTTATTTATTAGCGTCGACGAAAGGGGACGTTAATATTGAAATGAAGTTGCTATTTATGAATCTGTGCGATACAAAATTTCCCATCAGGTTATGAGGTTATTAGTAATGACATGTTAGCGTTGACAACAAAGTCGACGCTAATAGTATTGCCCTTAATGGGAGAATTTATTGTAGTGTATGCATAAGCTCATGGGCTAGGATGGAATTAACTTGGATATTTCTTGCAGACAAAGGCAGATTGGAGGGGAGAGATGAAATGGTGAAGTAAAAGCTTGAAGCGGTACAGCACATCCAATACGAGAGAGGATGCAACACACAGAAGTGGACCTAAAATTGTTGGGCTTCATATGTAGGCCCACCGACACTCATACCCACACACTCTCTCTCTCAATCCACGATTGAAAATTTCAAACAAACCAAACCCGGTATTCCCTATTCGGAGCTTTGTCCGTACAGCTACCGAGAAATGGACGAGTCCCTTCGAGTCCAAAGATTCGAAGAACCTCCTTCGTCCAATGAATTCGAGACTCTGATCGAACCCCGAAACGTTCCCGCGGTTTAATTCTCACTCCCGCGAGAATTTCCCTTTTCGTACTTTCTATTATTTGTTTGTTTCTCGCGAAAATCTTTCTCACTTTCTGCTTCTTTCTCTTATGTTCATTTATTTATGTTTGTTTAAAGGTGTTTGCTGGATGTGTTAAGGACTGGGCAGCTTTGGTCAAGTGGAATCCATCGAATGGCGGCCTCGACTATTTGCAGGTTTTTTTTTTTTTTTTTTTTTTTCCAACTCTGCTTTGTTAATTGTAAAACCGGGGTTTGCTTGGGTGCTGTTTGGTTAGCATTTTGGAAGTGATTTTCTTGCTTTCTAAAAGCCAAAAGCCAAAATCAAAACAAAATTTTTGCTTTTAGGAGCAAGAAAAGTAATGTGAAAATCGAAAATGCATTGGCTTTCAAAATTTTCATGCCAAATTAACCATACATGTGTAGTAATAGCTGTATCAACTTTTTTGATGGATAAAATAATTGAAATTGTTTTTCAAATGTGTGTTTTTGTGCATGTATGCTGTGCGTGCTCACTATGTATTACTTCATCGTGATTTTTTTTTTTAATAAGTAATAAAAATTTTATAACAAAAAGTGTAAGGTGCTCCTAAGTACACATGAACAACCAAAACAGCCTACAACAAGAAAGAAAACCCAACAATCCTAAAAAACCCAAGCCCTCAAACCCAAAACTTTCGGAAGACCCCAACCTTATACCACGTGCGCCTTGCCTTGCCTTTCCTAGGCCCGGAGAACGCGGTAGAATCACCGTAGTTGATAGAGCTTACTAGATTCAAAACTTCCCTCCTATCTTTGGTCTTTGGATGTGCTGCCTGAACTCCCCGATTGAAGTTCTCTTCAATGGCTTCAAAAATTGCCAATGACGGATCCATATCCTCATCACTATCCAACTCCCAATCCAAGGCCAAATAGGGAGATAAAACACCCAAAGGGTAAGGGGAGTTGCCATCCTCCCCATCCTATACCTCGTCGCCCTGCTCCCATGCAACCATCTCCCCAGACGGACCAAATCCTCTCCCTTAGTGGTGGTAGGAGAACCCAGAGTCGACACACCTTCCTTAACAACCGGAGTCAACGCAGACACGACCGTCACTTTATGTGAGATAAACTTGTACAACCGAGCTCGGATTAAGACTAAAATATTTGAATTTGGCCATAAAAGCTAAGCCTTAATGCTTACCCACTTATACTACACTCATATGCTTAAGAAGTTAGCTATAAAGATTGTTTTGACTTTTGGTTTTGCAGTTATTAATATTTTGTTTATAGGGCCATTTGATGAATTTTTGATTTCTTTGCTCTAATGGAAACGTAGGAACGGGTAGGATCATGTATTGTGGAGGCCATGCTGTCAAGATCTGCGCCTGTATTTTATGGTGATCTGAGAAGCCACGAGAGGGTAATCATTCCACAGTTTTTGTGACCGTTGTGGAGCTTTGAATTGCTCCTTCTCATGGTCTAATGCAAGCCCAATTACTTTGTTTTTTTTATTTTTTATTTTTTTTTTTTAGGTTCCCTTACCATTTTCTACCTTCATTGGTTACTGTAAGCAACAAAATCAAATCAAAGATTGTGGTCGCAATGTCTGTTCCGAATTGGAAGGATACGGGCTAACAGGACCCAATGCAGAACATGGAGAAGATGCTCCTAGACAAATCTATTTAGCACAGGTTTGAAGTTCAATGGATTTAGTATAATTAATATTTCCATAGATTTTGTTATAAAGTTAATTGTTTCTTTTCCATATTGCTGTTGGGCCCATATCTATGCTGCATCAGTTTTTAGGTTGTATTTTGCTTACCTTATTCATTTGTTTGGTGGGTAATAGTATAACACTTGAAGATTTGTATTCGATTACAATTCAGGTACCAATTATGAATGTTGAGAAAGAAGAGAGGGTTCAGTTGGAAATTCTGAGGGAAGACACTGAAATGGTTAGAATATTTCTTTCCACTATTCTCTGTTGTCTAGTCTATTGCTCTCCACAAGAGAGTCAGTGTGCAGATTTTATTTTTCAAATTAACGTCAGTTGAATTCTGCAGCCTGCATTTTTGGAGAGGAAACCTTTAGCTTCTATCAACCTGTGGATGAACAATGCTGAAGCTAGATCAAGCACTCACTATGATCCACACCATAACCTTCTATGCGTAGTTGCTGGCCGCAAACAAGGTGAAGTCATTCTCTTGGTTTTTTCCTCTATGGATGCTCCGCTGTGCTCCTAGAGTGGATGCCCTAATTTCCCTTAACAAATGAAAGAAAGAGGTGGGGGTTTTTGGGTGTTGCAAATTTTGACTACAGTTGATTTTTGGTTGCAAAACCATTCTAGCATCAGTTTTTGCCAAAGCAAATTGTCACATTGGATTATAATATTTGAAGTAACCCTACCCAATGCCTTTATTATTAAATGATTCAACACAAGTCTTTTTTTTTTCCCTGTATAAAACAGTTTTTCTTTTGTATGGGCTTTGTAGAAATCTCCAGGATTTGATGAGACTGCTTTCTTTATATTCAGGAAAGAAATATATAATTCAAGACCTTGCATTTATTTCTACTTGTTTTGAGTAATGTATTCTGTGCCGCATTGAATATATGTACATTATTGTGTTAGTTATTAGGTTAGAGCCTTTACAATATTTCAAGTTTTATATATATATATATATATATATATATATATATATATATATATATATATATATATATATATATATATATATATATATATATATTAATTAGTCTCTCTGAAAAGTCTCTAATCTTTGCAGTGGTCTTATGGCCTCCTTCTGCTAGTCCCATGCTATACCCGATGCCAATATATGGGGAGGCCTCAAACCATAGGTATGTTACTTTGTATATTAGTAGTGGAAAATTGGTTCTTGGTTTCTTCTCACCTTGTTAGATTTACAAAAATTTAATGCTTCTAATTTTTGCTCAGAGAAATAGATGTTTTACATATTTTAAATTTTGTGTGTTTTTAATAATTTATTCATCTGACAGTTCTGTTGCTTTAGAAAACCCTGATATTTCAATTTATCCGAGAGCAGAATGCTCTATGGAGTACTCGCAGAAGGTTGTTCTTCATGCAGGTGATGCGCTTTTCATTCCTGAAGGCTGGTAAGTTTAAATATATCTATTATTATTATTATTATTTATTATTTATTTTTTCCAAATATGCTGCTGAATTTTTTTTGGTAATTATTGTGTTGTCTACTTAAAGGGGTGTTGCGTCAAAAAGATTGCAAACCCAAGTGCAGCCTATGAATCGCAAGTAATAAATTCTTGGTGAGACTTAGGTCGATCCATAGGAAATGGTAGACACTTAAGTAAACATTCTATTTTTGTATAGAAGAATAAAAGGATTTGGTTTGGTTTTTTTCCACTAAGAAGTGGAGCAATGGAGTGAAATATTTTTTTGATGAATAATAATAATTTTATAAAAGGAAGTAAGTTTCTTGTACACGAAAAGTATACAAGAGAACCAAGAGCACCAAAACACTAACGGCTACTACAATCTAGAAAACAAATCATATCTACTAAATTTTTTTTGATAAGTAATAAGTTGGTTTTATTAAAAGCATAAGGCGCCCCTAAATACACCGGCAGTATACAAGAGAACGCACCTAGCTAGAAAGTGAAAAACGAACAAAAAATTCATCAAAGGTAAACGACAACGGTGACACAAAAGCCACCGTCCAAAGATACAATGTATGAAAAAAAGAAGCTAAAATATCTTCCGAGGACCTCTCCAAATCCTCAAAACACCTATCATTTCTTTCCTTCCAAACACACCAGAGAATGCATGTTGGCACCATCTTCCAAATAACAGCACTCCTCGGCCTACCAGCCGTCCACCAACACGCAAACAAGTCAAGGACTCTCAGAGGCATAACCCAAGACAGACCAATACGAGAAAAAATAGCACTCCACAAAGCGTATGCAACATCACAGTGAAGAAGAAGATGATCCACTGATTCCCCGCTTCTCTTGCACATGCAACATCTATCCACCACAATGACATGCCTTTTCCTGAGGTTATCCACCGTTAGGATCTTGCCTAGAGCCGCAGACCACGCGAAAAAAGCCTCCCGCGGAGGAGCCTGAGTCCGCCATACACTCTTCCAAGGAAAGTGACTTCTCACATCGCAAGCCAGAGAGCTAAAGAAAGACCCAACCTTGAACAAACCTTTTTTGGAGGGGATCCACCACAATTTGTCTTCACTACCTCTATTAAAACTGACCGAGTGCAATACCTGGAAAAAAGCAGCAAAGGTATCCACTTCCCAATCATGCGCTTCTCTAAAAAAGCACACACTCCACTGATTGAAGCCACCCACAAGCTCCACATTATTCGCAACTGAAGCATCCTTCGCACGAGCAATTCCAAATAAAACAGGAAAAGCTTCCTTAAGAGTTGAGTTCCCACAACAAAACTCATATCTACTAAATTCCCTGAGGGAAAGTTAGGAATATGAGCAATAGCCAAATTCAAAAGAGATTTCAGAAAGAAGGATTTAAGAAGAAGCACATTGGTCTCGCTATCTTCAAAGAGCCGACGATTCATTTCTTTCCAAATGCTCCACATAAAAAGAGCAAGAATAACTTTCCAAATAGCTTCTCTAGGATGTCTAATCCCAAGAGATTTCCAACCATGGAGGAGCTAAAGAATGTTACCAGGACCCAAGAAACCCCAAAGCTGTTAAGAACTAAGTGCCAAATGTCAGCAACATACTCACAATGAAGAATGAGATGATTAATAGTTTCCTCATCCTTCATACACTGACAGCACTGGTTAATCAATTGGAACCCCCGCCTTCTAAGATTGTCAACTATTAGGATTCTACCCAAAGCCGTTGTCCATAAGAAGAAAGCAATGTGAGGAGGGGCCTTCACCTTTCAAATGCTTTTCCAAGGGAATGAACTATGCTCATCTAACTGTAACATAGTATAGTAGTTCACTGCAAAACCATGACGGCTCGAAGGGTTCTGCACCATGCTATCCATTGCACTTGGAAGGGGGTTCATGGAGCATAAACGAGTAAGAAAAGAATCCACATATTCAATTTCCCAATTATGAAGATCTCGAATGAACTAAGATTTCAAAGGGTGTGGGGACTGGAGCGATCCATGTAATCTGACACCAAAGCCTCCTTATTACGTGCTAATGAGAAGAATTCTGGGAAAGAACTCTTTAGAGCACTATCACCGCACCAAATATCATGCTAGAAGGGAATGCGAAGGGCATTTCCAATCTTGTAGGAAACAAAATTGGAAAAAGATTCCCAATTTTTCCTTATACACCTCCAGAGACTCACCCCATAAGTACCTCTTGCTTCCTTTGAGCACCGCTCCCCTCTTTGGATCCCGTATTTCGATACAATCACCTACCTCCATAAATGAACTTGTTCATTCCCAAACCTCCAAAGCCATTTATTGAGCAAGGCTTTGCTAAACAATATAAGATTTTTGAAACCCAATCCTCCTCTCGTAATAGGGGAACAAACAATTGTCTAGTTTATCAAATGTAACCTATGTTCCCCGCCTGGGCTGTCCCACAGAAAGTCAATCTGAAAACGCTCAAGTTTCTTGGCTATGCCAGCTGGTAAAGAGAAGAGAGATAAAAGATAAGTGGGGATACTAGAAAGTGTACTCTTAATGAGAGTAAGACACCCTCCCTTGGATAGATATTTCTTTTTTTTTGATAAGTAATTTAAAATTCAATAAAAAAGCGCAGAGGGGCGCAACCCTAATACACGGGAAGTATACAAGAGAGCCCCTAAACAGGAGGAACAACTAATAAATTAAGAAAGTCTACAAAAGTAGAAACACCTAGGTGGCAAAGATGGGGAGCTATCCATAGATATAACGTGTTAAGAAGACGCTTCCTTAAAACCACCATTACCGTCTCGACATCTTCAAAAAGCCTCGCATTCCGCTCCCTCCAAATGCTCCACAAAACACAGTGAGGAACTAAACGCCAAACATTTTTTGCTAGGCCATGCCCTCGAAAAGCACCCCAAGTAGTCAACAAACCCATCACCGATTGTGGCATGACCCATTCAACTCCAAACAAAGAAAACACAAAACTCCAAAGCTCACGGGCGGTGTCGCAATGAAGTAACAGATGATCAATAGACTCCCCCTTCTTTTTACACATACAACACCACTCAATAACCACAATATTCCTCTTTCGTAGATTGTCATGAGTCAAAATTTTTCCTAAAGCTGCAGTCCAAACAAAGAACGCCACCCTTGTCGGAGCCTTAGCACACCATATCTTCTTCCACGGGAATGATGGACCTTCTTTCCGACTAAGTGCTTCATAATATGACCTTACTTCAAAATAGCTCCTTGAAGAGAGGTTCCAAACTAACTTGTCACCCTCTCCTTGTCGAATCGGAGTGGAGTACAACTGCTCGAAGAAAGAGAGCACCATCTCCAACTCCCAGTCCTGTAATTGCCGCGTAAAGAGAACATTCCAATGAATATTGCCATTATGAACAGCCATATTATCTACCACCATAGCCGCTTTGTTCCTCACAAGACTATACAGAACTGGAAAACAAAGCTTCAAAGAAATCTCCCCACACCACCGATCATGCCAGAAACTGATATATGAGCCATCCCCTACCACACACCGAACATAATTACAAAACTTCTCCCACCCTTTCCTAATATATTTCCAAACCCCTACTCCATAGGAACCCGACACCTCAATAGAGCACCACCCACCCTTTAGGCTCCCAAATTTGGCGTCAATCACCAAACGCCATAGAGCCTCTCTCTCCCTACCATATCTCCACAACCATTTACCTAAAAGAGCTTGGTTAAACATGGAAAGATTGTGAACTCCCAATCCACCTGAATGCAACGGAGTACAAATCCTGTTCCATTTCACTAAATGAAATTTGGCCTCATCCCCTATGCCACCCCATAGGAAATCCCTCTGGATTTTTTCAAGACGATTAGCCACCCTCAAAGGAATAGGGAACAGCGACAAGAGATACGTGGGGATATTGGACAGCGTGCTCTTAATAAGAGTCAACCGACCGCCCTTTGACAAATACATACGCTTCCAACCAGCCAGCTTCCTTTCCATTTTCTCAATCACCCCTTTCCAAGTACGAACGGACTTGTAAGAGGCACCCAAAGGCATACCCAAATATGTCATAGGAAGCGATCCAACCCTACAACCCATAAGATGGGCCAACCCTTCAACATCCTCCACCTCACCAATAGGAACAATTTCTGACTTTCCTAAATTAATCCTTAATCCCGAAACTGCCTCAAAACAAAGGAAAATGCACCTCAGATGTCGAATCTGTTCTTCTTCCGCTCCACAAAAAATCAACGTATCATCAGCAAACAATAAATGATTCACTACTATTGCCTCTGACTCACTATGTCCCACAGTAAAGCCTGTCATCGAACCCTGCTCCATCGCAGCAGCCAACATCCGACTCAAAGCCTCCATAACCACCACAAATAATAAAGGCGACAGAGGATCACCTTGTCGCAACCCGCGAGAGCTAGTAAAGAAACCCGTCGGAGTTCCATTGACAAGGATGGAGAATCTCACCGTAGAGATACAAAAACGAATCCAAGCTCTCCATTTCTCCCCAAAGCCACAACGTTGTAATAAGTAGAGTAAGAAGTCCCAATTCACATGATCATAGGCCTTTTCCAGATCCAGCTTACACAGCAACCCAGACTCCCCTGAACGGATTTGACTATCCACACATTCATTAGCAATAAGCACTGAATCCAAAATTTGTCGACCACCAATGAACGCATTTTGGGTGTTTGAGATAATCTTACCCAACACTGATTTAAACCTGTTCGCAAGGACTTTGGAAATAATCTTATAAATTCCCCCAATAAGACTGATAGGCCGAAAATCACTCACATCCACAGCATCATTCTTCTTTGGAATCAGAGAGACAAAAGTAGCATTAAAACTCTTTTCAAACTTGCCTCGAGAGTGAAAATCTGCAAAAACAGCCATAATGTCATGCTTTAAGATATCCCAACACTTCTGAAAAAAAGCCATAGTGAAACCGTCGGGGCCCGAAGCCTTATCTCCATTGAAATCTCTGATGACCTCCCACACCTCCTTCTCCTCAAACCCTCTCTCTATCCAGCTACTCTCATCTTCATCAATTGAAAGAAAAGAAAGGCCCTCTACCCTTGGCCGCCAAGAAGAATTCTCAACATACAAGTTTTTGAAAAATTGAACTATATGCTCCTGAATTTCCTTTGGGTCTTTGGAGATTTCACCATCTATACTTATAGAATCCACTTGATTAAATTTGCGACGCGAGTTGGCCATCCTGTGAAAAAATTTTGTGTTCTTGTCCCCCTCCTTCAACCACAAAGCTCTGGATTTCTGTCTCCAAATTATTTCCTCACACAGAAGAGTTTTCTCCAGCTCTCTAGACATATCTATCTTGCGAACCTTCTCTTCCTCCTCTAGGCCTCGGTCTTCATCAACTGCATCCAGCTCACAAATGCCCTCCAATAATTCCTTCTTCTTCTTCCCTATATCACCAAACACTTCAGCATTCCATTTCTTCAAGTCCGTCTTCAATGCCTTCAGTTTAAACGCCAAAATGTGACTTGGAGAACCCGAACACTCATAAGACAACCACCACTTATTGATTTGCTCAACAAAGCCCTCATAATTCAGCCACATGTTCTCAAATTTAAAAGACCTTTTTCCTCCTCTTGGTGCCCCACAATCCAAAAACAAAGGGAAGTGATCGGACAGAAGTCTTGGAAGCCTCCTTTGGACTACTTCGGGGTAGTGTTCCTCCCACTCCACAGAAATTAAGAATCTATCAATTCTAGACCATGTGTGGTTATTCGACCATGTAAATTGGCCATCTTGAAGAGGTAGATCCACCAAGTTCTGCATGAAGATGAAGTCTGAAAATTCTTCCATAGCAGCTGAGAAACTGGCCATGCCCGACCTCTCACTCGGAAAACGAACAACATTAAAATCTCCCCCAATACACCACGGCACCTCCCAACAATTCATCAATCCAGCTAACTCAATCCATAAATCCCTCCTATCCCTGTCATCATTAGGGCCATAAACCCCCCCAAACGCCCAAGAAACATTATCACCAATGTTGCGGAAAGAACAAGCAACCGTATATCTACCTATACATTCCTCCAATTTCTCCACCACTCTCCTATCCCACATAAGTAAGATCCCACCCGATGCTCCATTGGCTCCCAAATAACACCAATCAACCTGATTACACCCCCATAAACTCCGCACCACCTCCCTTGAGATTATTGCCATCTTAGTCTCCACCAAACAAACAATATCCGCCCTCCATTCTCTTAGAAGCCCTCTAATTTCTACTCTTTTTTTCATCTCATTAATCCCTCTAACATTCCACGAAATTAGTTTAGGCATCATAATTGCATACAGAACCCCTTCCTTTGTTGCGACCTCTAGCCGATAGAGCCCCTTTCTTCTCATAATTCAAGGACCAAGCCAACCTGTTTAGTTCTCTCTTCCCTTTTGCCTCTTTGTTCAGCGGACACAAAGTCTGAGGACTGGCCGAGGATCTTCCTCCAGCAGCTTCTATCTCCTCAAACATAGCTAACATTCTGTCCTCAAATCCTTCGCAAGATAATCCGATAGCCTGATAACATCTCATAACTTTTTCCACCACCCATCTAGGTGATATCCTGAGTTTTTCTCCCCCTTTTGCTGCCAAAGGTGTGATTTCCAGCGGTGCACCACTCGCCCCCTCCTCGTTAGAATTATTTTCTACTAGTTCTAACAGGAGATCGCTTCTAACATCCTGTGTACCACTGTCCAGTAGAACTTCTCCCTCATCTGTTACACCAGCATCTTCCCCAAGGCAGCTCTCCCCTCGATTTCCCACTAAAACAGGTTCACATAACACCATCTGCAAATTGTTAATGTCCATCATCTTTGTCACTGAGCTTGTACCCACAGCAGGAGCACCCATCTCATTACAAGAACATTCTGTTACCAGGAGCTCCGGCAAGACTCCCGAAACCTACTCCCCTACTTCAGTAATGATGTTACCCTTCAAAGAGCCATCGTCCACCTGAATAGCCACTGCTGTATCTTCTCCTTCTTCACCACACACCATGACCTCAGGCATACTCAGCCGAAGGGAATTTTCTGGTTTCCCATCCCTCACGCTCCGACCCACTACCGTGACCTGTCCCTGTTTTCTTGTCCAAATAGCCTTAGAAATTCCAGACTTCCGGCGTTGATACACCCGTTGAAAACCACGACTGGAATGATCTGGACCAGACCCACATGCAGAGGCGCCGGAATCCTTGGCTTTACGCACCAGATGTGCTGCGGAAGTTGACGCTCCAGCATGCAAAGAAAACACAGGGGTCGGAATGGGTCTTAGGCATGATCCAGCTTTAGTTTTAACAATAAACTTGGGCTTTTTAATGGGAAAACCCAGTGGGGCTTTGCCTTTAGAATCATGGGCCATTTTAGAGGATTTGGAGATGGGCCGGGTATCCTTGAAGCCCATAAAGGCCTGCTTGGTCTTAGGAGCAGCGTGAGAAGCAAACTGCTTCTGACTGAAATCCAGGTGTCCTTCCTCCAGCAAGAGAAGATCCGTGAGACAAAGGCCTATCTCCTCGTGCAGAACTGCCAACGACTCCCTTAGCCTACGAACCCCTAGCCTATCACCAGAGAAGACATTGCGTGAAGCAGCGGAAGACGTGTTGGCAGACCCAGCAGCTTCTCTCCTTGGGAATGAGTCCTGCGACTTTCCCGATGCGTGAGACATCAGAGCTGGTTTCTTCTTCAACCCCTTCGCCGGAAAAACTTCTCTGGACAGGCTATCGTGAGCCGCCGAAAGAGGAAACATCGACGAAGAAGGGGCCGGACACACAGGAGCCTTTGCATGAGCACGAGAATCCTTAACCGGATCCTGTACCTGATAAAGTTCCTTCTTCTCTGTTTCCTTTGAACCTTCCAACCACCTTGGAATTCTTGCTAACTGCTGACTGGAAGGACCAAACAGCTCTTCATTCCCTGGCCGAGTCGAAGTTAACACCTCTGCAAAACTCCTCCTTGTCTCCGCTTTAGTCCCAGCTAGTAGAACATTCGGTGCACTAATCTGCTTTGTGACCCTGGACTGATCCGCTTGAAGATGACTGATGGCTAGGCGGAGCTCCACCTCAAACCTCTCCCAACCCTCACCGTATCTCCCTTTCGGCACTAAAATGGAACCATATTTCTTCCTGCCCTCATATTCTTCAATAAGCAGGAAAAAACCATGCCTATTAGAGCATTGTTGTCCAAGAATACGTGGGAAGCCAGCAACGGATTGATTCCAAAAGACTCTAGAATCCTGAACCGAAACTAACTCATCAAACGACTTGACCAACCAGACTGCCTCATCTCTACGTAGAAGGATAGACCTCGTCACTCCTTTGCATTTTTCTCGTATCCGAATCCCAGTACAACCACCCACCACCGACAAGTCGAAGTCCTTAGACTCAACAGACAAACGACTCACAGACCACACCATTGTTTAGGTTATTCTTTTCCTATATTTTCCAAGAGTGACGGGACCTTATCCCTTGATTATAGAGACCTATCCAACTCGCTAGTCTTTTTTCCATTTTCTCAATCACCCCATCCCAAATGGCTTTAGATTTGAAGGGAGCACCTAAAGGAAGACCCAAATAATGGAATGGAAGAGAAGAGATATTACAATAGCTAGCTCCTCAATGTGCGGGACTCCCCCACTGCGCCTATCTCGGATTTTTTAAGGTTGACCTTTAAGCCTGAAATGGCCTTGAAACAAAGGAGAATATGGTCAAACTATGGATTTGATCCACGTCAGCATCACACATAATAAAAGTATCATTTGCGAATAACAGATGTGAAATTTTCAAGGGGAAATTGTTGAGATTGTCCACTTGGAAGCCAGAAAGAAAACCCCCATCCATTGGTCTAGAAAGCATCCTACTGAAGGCATCCATGACCAAGACAAAGAGAAGAAGAGAGAGAGGGTCTCCTTGGCGAAGCCCTCGAGAGCTACCGAAGAAGCCATGCTGGCTGCCATTGATCAGGATCGAGAAGCGAGCCATTGAAATACATGCAGAAATTCACTTCCTCCATTTAGAGCCAAAACCCGTATGTCTCAAAATATAATGAAGGAAATCCCAATTAATATGATCAAAAGCCTTTTTTAGATCAAGTTTGCATAAAACCCTAGGAATTCTTGATCTCAATTTGCTATTGAGACATTCATTGGCTATAAGAGCTGAGTCTAGAATCTGATGCCCCCTAATGAAAGCATTTTGGGTTTTAGAAAAAAGAGCTCCCCTATTGGTTGCAATCTTCTCGCAAGAACTTTCGCCAGGATCTTGTAGACACTATCTATCTAGCTGATAGGTCTGAAGCCCCTTATTTCCAAATGACCAAGCTTCTTCGGAATAAGAGTAATGAAAGTAGCGTTAAGACTCTTCACAAACCTCTAATGCTCATGAAAATTATGAAAGAAATTCATGAGGTCAACCTTCACAATAGACCAATAGGTATGGAAGAAGGCAATGGTGAAACCATTTGGACCCAGCACAGTCTACCTCCATACTCAGCAAGGCTTAAAAACCTTCTCCTCTTGAAATTGTCTCTCTAGCCAATCTGCTACTGAAGAATCTAAACAGGGGAACTCTAAACCATCTAACATGGGGCGCTGATGAGCTGATTCGGTGAGGAGATGCGAGAGGTATGGAGTGATAGAATCTGTAATCAACTCTTTCTCGGAAGTAATAATACAATCGATGCACAGGCTAGAGATAACATTGTTTCTTCTATGAGAATTAGCAAGGCGATGAAAGAACCCTGTCTTGTGATCCCCTTCCTTAAGCCAAATAGCCCTAGATTTCTGCCTCCAACTGGTTTCTTGCATAAGGGCCACTTCTGCCAAATCATTTTTAGCCTTTCCTATTCTAGCTCTCTCGTCGGCTGCCAACTTTCTCTCCTCTTCTAAGCCATCAAGAGTTTGAATCTCTTCAAGTAATGCCTTTTTTCGTACTTCTACATTCCCAAATGCCTCTTTGTTTCCAATGGATCAAATCAGCCTTCAATTGCTTTAGTTGCTAGCAAGGACAAAGCAGGGGGGGCCATAATAACGATAAGAATCCCACCACTGTTTAACAAGCTCTGCAAACCCTTCAGCTTTCAGCCACATATTCTCAAACTTAAAAGACCTCGAACCCTTGTCAACCCTCCACAATCAAGCAAAAGAGGGAAATGATCTGACACGGGGCGAGGCAAATGACGCTGAAGCAGATTTGGAAGATGTTCCTCCCAAAGAGGAGAAACTAAAAATATGTTTATCCTGGACATAGACGTAGGGACTTGATTATTAGAACAAGTAAAGAAACCTCCAGTCAAAGGGAGATCCAGCAATCTTAACGCAGAAATAAAGTCTGAGAAATTCACCATAGCAGACGTTGAACGGGAAGTACCATTGCGCTCATTCGAAAATCGGGTAACATTAAAGTCACCTCCAAAGCACCACATAATATTCCACCAATGAAAAACCCTAGATAATTCTTCCCAAAGCACTCTGAATTATCTATAGGGCCATAGATCCCTGAGAAGGCCCAAACAAATTGTTCCAGAATTGATTTGAATTTGCAGGAAATTGAAATTGAGCCTACTGCCTCTTCTAAGCATTCCACAACACGCTTATCCCACATCAAGAGAATACCACCAGAAGTGCCAAAGGTTGGTAGCACCACCCGCCCAGCGAAGGGACCACCCCACATGCTTCGATTGTACCTACAAAAATATTGTCCATCTTTGTTTCTTGTAAACGAACCACATTTGGCTTCCAGCTTTTTAGAAGATTACTATTGCTAACTCTTTTTCTTGCATCATTAATACCTCTAACATTCCAACTAACAATTTTTAAAATCATAAGAGAGATGAGGCCTTAACACTGACACGAGAACGAGGTTTGGAGAGTTTACCACCGGATTCATAACTCACTGAGCTAGCCAGATTATTGAGTTCTCTAATACCTTTTGAGCTGCCCCTAGAGAATTTGTTGAGAGGTCTCTTCGGAGTGGATTTGAAATGCTCCTTATGTCTAGATTCAATCTCAGAGAAAATGCTATGAACCTCCTGCTTTGAATCTTCATAGGAAACTCCCAAGAATTTTTCCTATTTGTACATAGGCCGTTCCCCCCATACTAGAGATTCCATCTCTGATGTGTGAGCAGACCCCAAGAATGAGATGGTCGTCGCAATCTGGGAATCATCCAATCCCATAACATCGGCAAGCGCATTGCTCACTATAGAATGAAAAATGGTCTTCACCATAATGCCACTGCTCATTGTAGAAAGAGGACTAGATGCCGGCACAGTGCTAATTGGCGCACTCTGAAGAGGTTCCAAAAGTTCTGGCATAGAATACACCGACAACTAATAGTTTGTTGGAGAAAACACAACAGAGTTTTCCAACCTACTCTGAGAAGCTTCCATCAACTATGACGCGGGCGTATTTGCCAACCCACAACTCACTGGAGATGGAAGACACCTTGCCAATAGAGTGCTCCTTGTCGTTCTCTAGAGAGCTTTCGAATACAGAGCCACCATCTTCTCTGATAGAGGCTTTGACCCATGAAAAACCGAAAGGTGCGAGAAACCCCGAAAGAATTAGAGAAGGCCAAGTGCCTATGATCAAGAATGGATTTAAACCCACAGACTTAGGGATTGTCAAAGAGCAACCCAACCAAGTCCAAAAAACATGAGTGGGTTTTTGTATGTCGTGGGCTAAGAGAATAGGGACACGAGAATGAATTAGAAGCTGATCTAAGGGAGAAGGGCTTTGCCGTGGTCCAGATATAGGTGACAAACCCAAGTCTTCATACCCATCGCTGGTAAGAGAAGACTGGCCCAAAGAATTGCCCTGGGTGAGATCCAAAGACCACTTGTCCAAAGTTCCAGGCCTAGCACATGGGGGGAAAGACTGGCCCAATGAAGCTTGCGCCTTTTTTCTACACACTTGAATGATACATAATCTCTTCCGGCTCATGTGTCGTACGCCCTGTCCAAGCACATTAATCCTCAATGCTCTACCCACCTTAGGACGACACCTATCCTTGAAGGATTTGAGGACCTTCCATTCAGGATTGGGAGATGGAGATGGTACTTTCTTTCTTAGCTCGGCTTTATTCTATTTTAGTTTGACATGGCGCGGATGATAGGTTAGTTTGGAGCCTTTCCAAAAGGGGTCTATTTAAAGTGAAGTCCTATTATGAAGTGTTAAATAGGAAAGATGACCCTTTATTTCCTTGGAAGAGTATCTGGGGTGTTAACGCTCCCGCAATGGTGGCTTTCTTTGTATGGACAATAGCTTTTGATAAAATTTTGACGCATGACAATCAGCAAAAGAAAAGTGTCGTGGTGATTGAATGATGTCTGTATGTGTAAAAAGAGTGGGGAGTCCATTGAACATCTGCTAGTTCATTGTGAAGTTGCTTGCGATCTATGGAGCTACACTCTTACTCTATTTGGGGTAGAGTGGGTTATGCCACGAAGGGTGATGGAATTGTTGACTAGCTAGGGAGCATCGTTTGGGTATGTTTCAACTAAGGAAGTTTGGGGTTAGTTCCATTGTGTATAATGTGGTGTATTTGGCGGGAGCGGAATTGGCGGCATTTTGAAGATGTAGACATCAATGTTGTAACTACGGAAGGGTTTGCTTAACACGTTATAAATTTGGATAGCAGCTCATTATAGCTTGAGTGTTTTTACTTATGCAGATTTTTTAAATTTATTTTATGTTCATTCCTATTAGGGGTACTCTTGTATACTTTCTGTGTATTAGGGTTGCGCCTCTATGCGCTTTATTAATGAATTGATATTACTTATAAAGAAAGAAAAAGAAAAAAAAAAAAGAAAACACCTTTTCCAAACAAAAATACAAAAAACTACTCAAAACACATTAACAAACATACTCATATTCTTTCCATTCCAATCTTAACCTTCAACTTATTCACTGTGTGCTTTAAGTTCTTTGCTTGTCTATATAGTCTTGTTCACTGTCAATCATGATATGGAGCTAGAGACAATATGGTTATTAATTTTCTGCAATTATTCTGTGCAATCTATGCATAGTTGTTGAAAACTGAAGCACAAATTTGAATTGGACTAGGGTAACTGTTAATGATCATTTGGTAATACTGCATATAAATCTGATCCATGGTCATGTCTTTAGCTTGGGTCAGTCATGCATCTTATCCTGTCTCTCCATTTTTATCATGGGCTGATTCCTATATTGAACACACATAACTTTGTTTTCTTTACATCTACTTACAAATTTATGATCTTCAATTGTGATAGCCTTCCACATCGGATGGGGCATTCCCAACTACTGCTGTCAATGCTATTAATTGCACTCAGAGAATTTTTCCCTAGAAGCATCCATTTCTGTTCAAGTTGATGTTGATGTATTGTTGTTGTCATTGTCTAGCATATCTGGTCTTATTACCATCTTAGTCAGATTCTTACACTGTACTAGACATTTTTAAAGGACATCTCCTTTGGATCCAGAATTTTGTCTGTTATCTTTTCAAAGCTCTTTGTCCTACAAACTCTTCATAAAGATAATCCTTCACTTTCCAAAAACAAAAAAAAAAGAACTGGGCTGTAAAAGCCTATATCCAGCTAACTATTTTCTTCTAGAGTTTTATTTTCCGCTGAAATTTTTTTTGCAGAGAATCTTGAACGGCTAAAGCATATTTACTACAACCGCATCTTTTTATATTTTATAGTTACAGACTAAATGATGTGCAAGAAACTTTCAGGCGATAGGAGAAATATTTTGAACTTTTGTTACATGCTAATTGGTTGATGCAATGGAGTAAAGGTGGAAAAACTAATTTCACAGTTCAATGCCACAGGCTTTATGCTACTGTAACTTCTGTTATTTGTATTCTCACTCTATGGTACTGTTTGGGACATTATTAGTATAGTCCAGTAGCTGTTTTATTCTTGTTTATATAAATTACCCCATTTACTCATTGTCACAATATTTTTCCTTTAACATAACCTTGTTTCATGTGTATCTCTAGGTAAGGTGATTGTTTTTTCTGTTTGTTACAGGTTCCACCAAGTAGATAGTGATAATTTGACCGTTGCTATTAACTTTTGGTGGCGGTCCAACGTGATGACTTGCATGTTAGAACACATGGATGCATATTATTTGCGCAGAATATTGAGAAGGTACTTATAGTATAGATTCTTTTCCAATAAGTCAGTCAAGCATTGCTGATATAGTAAACTAACTTTAGTTCTGTGTCAATTTCATGTGTCATTTCCTCATTGAATCAACATTTTACATTAAAGATTGATGGACAAAGAAATGGTACGTATCTCACTTACATATATTATTTAATGCCCTATAATGTTGGTAAATAGCTTTTTTCTGGCGTGGGGGTTGGGGGAGGGGGAGATGAACAATCCTTGTTGTACTTTGCTTTCCATTTAGAATTATTTCCTAGTGTTGTCTTTGTCAGTCTTACTTCCATGAGTATACATAGTTCTTTGTGAAAGATACTCGTTGAAATATCGTAGAGCTGAGGTGTCAATAGCAGACGTTAATGGTAAAGATGATTTCATGTATCTGTGTACTTAATAGAACCTTTACCAAACCTTTTTTGTTTTTCCTAATCTTTTGGTCTTTTATGCTTAATTTCTATAGTTGTTTTTTTTCTTCTCTTTTTAACCTGCAAAAGTTTGGGGGATCTCAGGTTTCTGACAAAGTATTCTATGAATTTATCATAGTTGATGATGGAACTAATTTAACATGAATATCTGACCCTTTTTATGCTGTGAGGATTCAAATTTAACATCTTTATCCTTCTTAAAAAAAAGGATTTACAATAAGTGGTATATTAGTAAGTGCTTTTATATTCGATTTTGTATAATTAGGACAGGACCAAGTGCTAAATAAGTCCTCTTCCGCTGGAATTGGGAAAATGAAGAGGCACATAAGCGAGCTGCCTAGTAATGGAAAATCAGGTCAGTTTTCTTACAAGCCCACTGAATCTCTATCATAATTCATCTATCAGGATTATTTGGTATTATTTTCATTGTAGTTTTTCTTTCCTTCGTTCTTCTTTTCCTCTTTATGTCGGAGTAAAAGGAAGGAAATTTGCAGCTCATTTCTGTGCCAATGGCTTTTTACTGTTACTTACGCCATGATCTGATATTTGATAACCAGATTATTCTGGCAACGAATTGGATCAGGCATGTGAGGAAATGGATTTGAAAGGGAAAGAACTGCAGCATAAGAATCTTTTGGAGCTGGAACCTTTCGCTCTCCAGGTGCTTCATGAACTTGTTTCTCTGGTCCATGACCATGTTCATGTTTCTGATCAAAGTCAACCAGTGCAATCTACTTTCATAAATGATTCTGCTGCTAGAGTGAAAGGTGAATGCAAGGAAATCGCTGCAGCTAATTTATTTCACTTGGATGATGATCCAGTCGCTAAAATTCTTTTGACCCTTGAACCAAGTACTCTGCAACATGTATTTCTTGCCATGGCGGTGAGTTTGTACTCTCTTATAATGCTTGTAGTTTTAAAAGGCCACTGGATTTTGTATTAATACTGTTCGGTATTTAAAGGTGTCATAATTTTACTCAATACATATATTTTTTGATAAGTAATAAAACCAGTTTCAATGAAAGCAAGAGGTGCCCCTAAGTACACATGAAGTATAAAAAAGGAACAACCTAACTAGAAAGGGCGAAACGAAAAAGAAAACCACTAAAACTAATCGACAGAGAAGACACATACGCTGCCGTCTAAAGATACAAAGTTTCAAAGAACATAGAAACAATATCCCCCATAGACCTCTCCCTATTATGAGATGGAAAAAGTTTTGTTGAATCTAAATGGGTTCTTTATGTAAGTTCTTACTTGACCAGTATTAAAAGAAAATGTGGCGAGTTCTTTTTTTCCCTGCAATATTTCTGTGGCAAACAAATTGTTGACTGAAGTGATAAGAAAAGCAGGTGATCTTACTTGAAGTTGAGGTAGGTGGGTGATTTTTCTCTTCAATTCCTTGCATGTTTTCCTATATCTTTACACCTTATTGTTATTTATGTTTCTGGAAATATTTTGAAATTCTTTTATTCTTATTTTATTTGCCTGTTTTTCTTAGCTAATGACCTATTACTCAAAAAAAAAAAATCCCCTACTACTCTGCCTATCACATTGATATAGCACTTGCTTCAAACTTTTTGGGAATAGTTTTACAAGTAATGCTAGACGGAATTTGTCCACTTTTCCAAATGTGATCCTGTTACAGGAATAGCTTCCTTAGTTTCTTTCTATCACAGTGACTGCACATTGTTCAGATGTCGGGGGCAGTGAATTTCACATTGTTCAGATGCCATGTCTCGAACCTTTCTTGGTTTCCACTGTTTATTGCAGGAGGGCTGCTGCTGTGGAAGCTCTGTATGGCTGTAATATATATCATTAATAAGCTTCTCGTAAGTTCAGCCATTTGACGATAACTATTTGTTGATTGAATTTTTAAAGTTACACCCCCTCCCCCCCGGTTATTTCTTCTTGTTCTGGAGATCCCTAGTTGAATGCTTCTGAGAGCTTTTTAGGGTGGTTATTTATCTGGTAGGTGGGTGGCGGTACTAGGTGTACTGACGGTGTCTCACCTTCTATTTACGGGTGATAGCGTCTTGTTCTGTAATGCTAAAGTTGACATAATCTGTGTATGAGGTCTTTGCTTCTTGGTCTTGAGGCTTTATCAATTGTAAAAGTTAATTTGGGAAAGAGTTAGTCCCAGCTGGGGAAGCTGAAGATGTGGAGGAGTTGGTGGACTTCTTGTGTTGTAAGTTGGCATCTTTACCCATGAACTATCTTGGTTTTCCCTTGGGATCTTTTTTTAAGGTTGCTATGGTGCGCAGTTTGGATCTGAAAGAATGGAGAAAAGATTGGCTGGATGGAAGAAATTTTACTTGTCTAAAGGTGGCTTCTCACACTTCTTAAGTAGACTTTGTCTAGTCTATCTATCTACACATTTTCTATCTCTATTCACCGTTCCTACCCTTGTGGCTAATAGGTTGGAGAATCTCCAGCAGGACCTTAAATGATGTGGGTCGAATGAAGAATCTAAGTTTCACTTGGTGCAATGGAATATGGTGTACTCCTCTGAGGTACAGGGGGTTCAGGGTGAGGAAAATTGAATACTTCTAATCAAGCTCTATTGGATAAAATGGTTATGGCACCTTGGTGAGGAGAGGATCATTTTTGGAGACATAGGCATGGGGTAAATGGACTTCTCAAGAGTAGTGGAGGCCTTATGATTGTTGTCTTTGGAGAAGTATTTGTGTTGGTTGGGATAGATACTTTGGTTTTGTTTCTTTCGGGGTAGGAGATGGAAGGCAGATTTGGTTTTGACACAATGTATGTTGTGAGAAGCAAGCTTTAAATTAAATGAAGCGTTCCTTGATTTGTTTTTGGTTACTAAGAACAAGGATGCTTCTGTGTTCACTTATTTAGATTATTTGGATTCCACGAGGGTTGATGGGCTTTGTGTTTGGAATCTCATATTTTTTTGGGCTTTTCTATAATTTGGGAGTTGGAACTTGTTGATTCTCGTATGTCCATACTGTATTCTAATACATTGGTGGCTATTGAAACTAATTGTTTGAGATGGAAGCTGAACCGTGATAGAAATTTAGTGTTCACTCTTACTGTAAAGCGTTAAGAGTTTCTAATAGGGAGCAATTCTGATGTAGATCGAGACGTGTGTAATTTCCTAAGGAAGATAGGAACAGAGGTAAGTGTTATCTCGAATAATCTTTCTGAAAAGCGATCGGGGAAGAAGCGATTGGGATCGAAATCAGAAGAAGTGATCCGTGAATCAATTGGCGATTGGGGATCGAGGTTGAGAGAAGTGATCCTTGAATCAATAACCGATTGAGAAACGGTTAGCGTATTAAAGACTAAATTTGAGAATCTAGCACATTAATGATGAAACTTCCAAAAGAGTGGATTTTTCTTTTAATGATGAATTTATTAGAGAATTTAATTAGCTAGCGTATCCACTACTGATTTCTCCAAGTATAACTATGATTTATTTTAATTGTCCTTTTCCTTTTTTGATTAGTTTTCCTTTGGCCCCAAGTAATCTTGCTACTATAAATATGTAGCTTGCGTTGTAATAAGGTTGTTGACTTTTGTTTTGATCAGTTTATCCATAAGAACTACTCAAAGTTGAGTTTTTCTCTTATGTTGGCTCAAACCGTAGATAGAATCTAGGTTTTGAGAAGTGTTGTGAGTCGTTTGTTTATCTTTGTGATCTAGGATGTTACGCTGCATCAGTTGGTATCAGAGCCCAAGTTACTTTCCATGGCGCCACCAGGACGCGGAAGGGGTGTGCGCTTTGCAAACTTGAACAACGTGCATGAACGTGAAGAAGCAACACGTGAGGAGCAACATGTGGTATGTTTGCAGCAAATCATGGAGAAGCCTTTAGATGAGCGATTTGAGCGAATTGGGGCCGGGATCCACGCCCAAATTAGAGCTCTTGCTGATTAACTTGCCAACATGAACGACACAAATGGTCATCGCCGTCAACCAAATCCACACTATGTGGAGGAGGAAGACGAGTATAGTGTTGGGAGTGAACCTGTCAACCCTTTTTCGAACCGTGGAGTGGGGAGGGAGTACCCCATAGGGAAAACTCATGCTAATCAATGGGAGGCGGGGTTCAAACATACAAGAGTTCCAAGGTATCTTGCAACCTAAAAAATTCCTTGATTGGGTAGCTGCTGTAGAGGAGGTCTTAGACTTCAAGGAGGTGCCTATTGATTGACGGGTCTCTGTAGTAGCAATCAAATTTCGAGGAAGGGTTGCTGCATGGTGGCAGCAACTGCAGCAAACCAGAGTGCGGTAGGTAAAGACAAAGATCAATAGTTGGGAGAAACTATTGAAATACATGCGGGCCACATTCTTGCCCCATAATTATGTGCGGATCATGTACCAACAATTGCAGAATTTAAGACAGATGTCACACTCTGTGGATGAGTACACATCGAAATTCCATATGCTAGTGGCTCGTGTAGACTTGCAAAGGGAGAAGAGCAGCAAGTGTCGCAATACATTGGAGGTATGCGACAACAATTCCAGGACTTATTGAACTTCTTCGATCCCGTCAATGTATCAAAGGCACACAAAAAGGCCTTGCATTTAGAGAAGACAATGTCCCAAAAACCTTTGGGGTTATGTGGAGGGGGAGGAGGCAACAATAAGTCAATTATACCGCCTGCAGCTCGTAGCCCCAATCACCCTTCAACACAAACTAGGGGACCACCTAGGGGGCAGTCCTCTAGAACGGCCTCAACTAGTGCTCCAAAATGTTTCCAATGTGGAGAGTCGAGGCATAGGATGGCAGATTGCCTCAAGGGAGAGAAGTATGGGAAGGGTTTGCTTGTTGATTCCGGCGAGCCCGTGAATGACTCCACAGGGGAGTATGACCAAGGTGCTAATTTTGACAACGAAGGCAAAGAGATTGTCATTGGAGATGAAGGTCCTCTACTGGTAGTAAGAAGGGTATGTCTCACGCCACGTAAGATGGAAGGCGATGATAGGTGACGCCACAACATCTTTCACTCCACGTGCACCATGGGGGGAAAGGTATGTGAACTCATCATTGACTCATAGAGTTGCGAGAATGTGGTTTCGGAGGAAGCAGTCTAAAATCTGGACTTTTGCAAAACACCTGCACCCTACCAATTGGAGTGGATCAAACAATAACATTTTCCAAACATTGTCTCATATCGTTATCCATTGGAACAAAGCATCGGGATAAGGTATTGGTGTGATGTGGTTACCATGGATGCCTGTCACTTACTATTGGGAAGACCATGACAATAGGATCGGGCAACCCTACACGATGGGAAGGAGAACACGTACAACTTTGTGTTTAGTAACGTGAAAATCAAGCTTTTACCGAAGACAGAGGTGGAGCAAAGACCTTCCCACAGGAGATACCAAAACCCTCTTAGCCAAAAAAGAATTCGTCGAAGAGATGTTGGATTCGGGTATCATATACGTATTGCTAGGCAAGGAAAGTAGCCAAAGTGGAGTAGTACTGGAATCGGTCAAGGGGTTGTTGGAAGAGTTTGCTGACGTATTCCCGAAACAGTTGCTAGAGGAGCTACTTCCGTTGAGAGACATCCAGCACCTACTAGATTTGGTACCGGGGTCCAACTTGCCCAATCGGCCTCATTTCCGCATGAGCCCGAAGGAGCTTGAAGAACTACGTCGACAAGTAGAAGAACTGTTGACTAGAGGCCATATCTGAGAAAGCCTGAGTCCTTGTGCAGTCTCTGCCTTGCTCACACCTAAGAAGGATGGTTCTTGGCGGATGTGTGTGGTTAGACCAAGTTAGTGGAGCTACAATCTTCACAAAACTTGATTTGAAGAGCGGGTATCATCAGATTCGGGTTAGGCTGGGTGATGGATGGAAGACCGCGTTTAAGACACGAGAATGATTATATGAATGGTTGGTGATGCCATTCGAATTGTCTAATGCCTCTAGTACATTTATGCGGGTGATGAATGAGATTTTTTGACCATTCATTGGGAGGTTTGTGGTGGTGTATTTTGATGTTTGATCTACAGTATTAATGATCGATAACAGTTCCAACATCTTCGAGAAGTACTTTCGGTGTTGAGAAAAGAGAAGCTTTTTCGCGGCAATTGCCAAGTGCTCATTTATGAGGGACTTGGTTTTGTTCCTAGGTTACGTGGTGTCAAAGGAAGGGCTTTTGGTGGATGAATCCAAAGTTGTAGCGGTAAAAAACTGGCCCATTCCCACTACAGTACATGAAGTGCGAAATTTTCATGGGCTGGTGCCTTTCTATCTATGCTTTATTCACAACTCTAGTATGATCGTGGCACCAATTACTGACTGCATGAAAGGAGGGAGATTTTTGTGGAGTAAAGAAGCGACTGACGTTTTTGAAGTCATTAAGGTGAAATTGACCATGGCACCATTGCTTGTATTGCTGGATTTCACTCAACCTTTCGAGTTACATTGTGACGCACAGAGGTTGTTGGTATTGATGCAATGTTGAGTTAGAGTGGGAAACCGGTAGCCTATTTCAGTGAGAAGTTGAGCAGGTCGAAGCTCAACTACAACACCTATGATGTGGAATTTTATGCAGTAGTACAATCCTTGAAGCATTGGAGGTCATACCTAGCCTATATTGAATTCATCTTGTATTCGGATCATCAGGTGTTTAAGCATCTGAATAGTCAGAACAAACTTTCCTCGAGCCATGCCCCGTGGGCTGCTTATGCACAACAGTTTTCATTCACTATCAAACATAAATCTGGAGCTTTGAACAAAGTGGCAGATGCTCGCAGTTGGAAATCACTGCTAATAACTTCAATGAAGATGAAGGTACTTGGCTTTGAATTTGTAAAAGATGCATTATGTATTGACCCGTTTTTTGGTCCCCTCAATAACGAGGTGATTGAGAATCAGAGTTATTATCGCCTCCATGATGGATTTGTCTTTAAAAGAACTCAATTTTGTGTTCCTGAGGGTAGCTTGAGATTGAAAATAATCCAAGAGCTGCATAACGAAGGGCATATGGGTCGGGACAAGATGTTCAAATTGGTGTTCGATCAGTTCTATTGGCCAAGTATGAGGAAGGAAGTTGAGAGATTTGTGAGTGGCTGTCGAATTTGCCAAGTATCTAAGGGAACTACTACTAACACAGGGTTGTATAGGCCACTTCCTATTCCAGAGGGTTCCTGGACTAATGTGAGCATGGATTTTGTGTTGGGATTATCGAGGACACAAAAGGGTAATGATTCCATCTTTGTGTTGGTTGATCAATTTTCTAAGATGATTCATTTTATTGCCTGCAAGAAAATGTCTGATGCTGTCAATGTGGCTCAGTTGTATTTCCGAGAGGTCTACCGACTTAACGGGTTACCATTGTCCATAGTTTCCGATCGGGACACGCGATTCTTGAGTCATTTTTGGCGATGCTTATGGAGGATGGCCAATTCCAAGCTTGATTTTAGCAATGCCTATCATCCTCAAATTGATGGGCAAACAGAGGTCATCAATCATTCGTTGGGAGCTTTGCTTTAGAGTTTAGTTGGCGAACATCTCAGATTTTGGGATCATAAGTTGTTTCAAGCTGAATTTGCCTATAACAGGTCAACTAATCAGAGTATAGGGTGTAGTCCTTTTAATATTATTTATGGGGTTAATCCTCGAGCACCGATCGACTTGGCACTTGTTCTTGACTTGAAGTGAGTACATGCTAAGGTTGAAGATTTAATTGCTCGAATACAAGAGGTCTATCGGATGACTAATCAGAATTTGCAAGAATCCAATGCGAAGCACAAAGCTAGTGCGTATAAAAAGAGGAGAGCTGTAGAATTCGATGAAGGAGATTTCGTGTGGGCTGTCTTAACTAAAGATTGATTTCCGGTGGCAGTGTATATCATCAGAAGTGTGCATTTCACTCATTTCACTCTGTCGCCGTTCTCCTTCTTCCCCTATTGGCGGCGTGTGAATGCGCATCCCACTAGGGTTCCATTTCATTCTGCTCTCTAGAGGATGGCTATGGAGAGGCGGTTTTTTGTGGAGGCCAAAACTTTCTTCTTCTTGATGGAGGAAGGTAAGTCTATGCTCGGAATGGAGGAGAGAAGGAAAGGCTTCTTTGGGGTTGTACTCTTAGGTTTGCAGTGTACTGCTTGGGTTGTTATAGCGGGGAAGGAGGGCTTTGGGGTCTCAGGGGGACGCTGATTTTGTCAAATCCTTCTGGGAAGATTCGAAGGCTTGGATTGTTTAGAAAGACTGTAATAAGGCTAGTCGCTTCTTGGTGCTGGCGGTCTATGCAGTGGGTGGCCGGAGAAGATTCATCTTGTTCTCGGAGGGACGATGAGGGCGGGGCTAGAACAGAGTGGTTGATGAGTTGTGTAAGGTGGTGGTTTTCTGGAAAACACGTCTGGGTCTTCTCTCGATGGTGTGTTGTCTCCGGTGGAGAAGAAGGATGGGAAGAAGGATTTGGGTTTGAAGGTTTCCTCTTCAGGGTGCTCGGGTGGGGCTTGGCGCATGGTGGTGGTGCTCTACTGTTGTTCGTGGAGGTGGTGAGGTTAGAGTCTAGTCGTCTTGTCAAGCTGCGAGTTCCGTTGGTTGAGATGCTTGAACTTGATCTTCTCCCAATGGTGACACCAAAAGACTCGGAGGAGGCGAGAATGGCGCTGGACTGCTTTGTGATGGAGAAGAAACCACCGGTTAAGGACTTGCCACTGAATCCGCTGGGCAAGGAACATCCAGCACGTGTTCTCTTTGTCCAAGGCACACCAAGATTAGCGAGGAAGATATTGCCTCACTTGAATCTGCGTATGTGGAGGAATCTTCTAATGAGGATGATGGGTTGGGTTGTTGGGTCATTGCTGAATTGTTCGTTTGCTTTCGGGTTGGGTCTAAAACCCACTTTCAGTTTTAAAGGTTTTCGTCTAGGCCGAGTTATGACAAACCCCAAATCAAAGAAGCAGACTGAGGTTACGGGTCCAGGACTCCCTTTGGATCCTTTAGTGGGTATTGAGTTTTGTTTGGGTTTTGGGTCTTCATCGGGTCTTCAATGGCTGGAGGTGACGACGGCAGTTGCCCTCGGTGGTAGGTTGATTGCTTCGACCAATTCTGAGTTGTTTGAAGGCGCCGAAGATACTCTTGCGAGGCCGTTTTTCTTTCCTCCTGAAGGCGCTAGCTCTTGCTTGAACATGTCGTCCGCCACTGCTCTGTCTTCGGCCTGTTTCCAAGGGATTTGCAAGATGGGCGGTCGAAGTTGCGCCTTCTCTTCTGTTGCTAGTAGGGTCTAGGCCGGATTCTTCTGTTTCAAAGTCCCCTGTGCACGCCTCCTCTCTCATGCAAGCCTCTGCGTTTCCAGGTATTTCATTGCCAACAATCTCTGGTCTTGTTTTGACATTTTCTAGGTCCCCTTTTGCAATAGCCCCCTCTACCTCTGCTCCATCGCTAGAAGCAGTAAGTGTCCCTTTTGGGTGCTTTTCAAGAGCTGGTCAAAATGTGGATGTGGCTGTTAAGGTGGACTCAGATACTAAGGAGTATTCTTCAACGCTCAACTTCTCTGAAGTTGGGTTAGATTCCTTCGCTGCCTCTTCTTTAGGGTGCGGTTGCGTTGGATGAAAGGCTTCGTTTTCTTTTCCAGTAATGTCAGAGTGTGGGGCTTCCCATCTACCTGTCGAAGTCCAAATCGATGTCGAGATATCACTGAAGATCAAAGGTAGGCAGAGGTGCTCAAATGAATGCTTCTCTAATTGACGAGGTTGTGACAGCTATCAATGCTCTGTCGGCGCCGTCTTTCGGTGCTTTTTCTCTGGCCTTGGGCGGCATCATGGTCCAGTCCTCACCAAAGCCAGGTGGGTGAGTGGTTAGAAAGTCTCCTCCATCTAGTCTTCTTCAGCGAGGCTTTCTTCTCTAAAGTATTCCTGGGGTAGCAACTCATTTCTCGCCTAGAGATGAGGTGGAAGGGGTTCCCTTCCTTTTGGGTGGTTGCGTTACTCCAATCCCTAAAAAGGGTGTGGATTTTTGGTTAGACGGATTGATCCAATCTCAGAAGTGGCCGATAGGTTTTGGCCCGTTTGGGAGATTGTTGTGTGGGATCAGGACGATGAGGTTTGGGTTGGTGAGGATGGAGACTCCCCTCACCCTTTGGGTGTTTGTCCTCCCGACATGCCCTCGGATTGGTCGTTGGATGGTGATGAGGATGAAGATCCGTCCTTCACGATTTTGGATGCCATTGAAGAGGATTTCCATTGGGTAGCAAAGGCTGCGCGCCTTAAGATCAAAGGTATGAGGGAGGTGTTGAATCTGAAAAGCTCCATTAACTACGATGATGCAAGCGTGCCCTCACAGCGAAGAAAAGGCAAGGCTCGCGTGCTGTAGCGTTGAGTATTCCTTGTGGGTTTCGGGTTTGAGAGCTTAGGTCCTTGTAGGTTTGTTTGGTTTTCTTTTGTGGGCTGGTTTGATTGTTCATGTGTATACTTCTTGGTTTCTTTTCTTATTTAAGAAAAAAAAAAGAAAAAAAAAAAAAAGAGAAAAGTTAGCTGCCCGCAAGATTGGCCCAATAGAAATTATTTAGAAGATCAATTTTAATGCTTATCGGCTAAAACTCCCAAGCAACATTCAAAGATCTAACGTTTCAACGTTAAACATCTCGTTCCCTTCACTGGTGATTCTTCTGATGAGGACTTGAATTTGAGGGCGAATTCTCTCAAACTTGGGAAGGATGCTGTAGATTGGGACGCGTGTAATTTCTTAAGGAAGATAGGAGCAAATGTAAGTGTTGTCTCGAATAATTTTCTGAAAAGCGATCAGATGATATGCAATTGGATGAGAAGCGATCGGGGGAGAAGCGACTGAGATCGAAATCTGAAGAAGCAATCCGCGAATCAATAGGCGATTGGGGATCGAGATTGAGAGAAGCGATCCTTGAATCAATAACCGATTGAGAAATCTGTTAGAGCATATTAAAGACAAAATCCGAGAATCTAGCGCATTAAAACTTCCGGAGGAGTGGGTTTTTCTTTTAATGACGAATTTATTGGAGAATCTAATTAGCTAGCGTATCCTCTACCGATGTCTCCAAATATAACTATGATTTGTTTTAATTGTTCTTTTCCTTTGGCCCCAAGTAATCCTGCTTCTATAAATATGTAGCTTCCATTGTAATAAGGGAGTTGAATTTTGTTTTGATCAGTTTATCAATAAGAAATACTAAGAGTAGAGTTTTTCTCTTATGTTGCCTCAAACCTTAGATAGCATCTAGGCTTCGAGAAGTGTTGTAAGTTTCTTGTTGTTTATCTTTGTGATCCACGACGTCACGCTGCATCAAATTCCCGTGGAAAAGTATTTGGTTTTTAAATATGGACAGCTGCTTAGAGTAAAATCTTAAATTGTGGATAATCTCATCAAGCAAAATATTATTACTGTATATTATTGTTGCTTGTGTAAAGGTAAAGGTGAATCTGTTGATCATCTACTTCTACATTGGGTTTAGTGGGTGATGCCGAAGAAGCTGGTTGACGTCTAATTTAGCTGGAAAAAATTGTTTGGTTGACATAAGTATACTTTTATGTGGAATACAACTCCTCTTTATTTTATGTGGATGATATGGAGAGAAACGAATAATCATACTTTTGATGGTGTTGAGAAACCATTTTTGAGATTAAATCTGATTTCGTGCTTGCACTAATGAAGAACTGTAATCGTCAGGGCCTCTTTTCCTTCTTTTATTGATTATGCGGATCACATATTTTAGATTCTCTTGTATACTCATCGTGTTCTTAAATTTTTTTTGTTAGTTGAGAAAAAAAATAAAGTTATCTCACTTGCAAGAATGTCAAACTAAATCCCCTTTTTTTTTTCAGTACAACTTCCCAAGAACTTTGGAGGCTCTAATACTTCATTTACTTTCACCAGTGGGGGCAGAAGTTCTTACAAGGAAATTCGATGAGACGGATCAACAGATCACTGAGGAAGATCGGTACTTGATAATTTCACAATTGCTATTTACATAATTTTTGTTAAATACTAAAGCTTTTGCCTTTGGGTTTGTCATTATGATGTCAGGAACAAATTCTACCAGGTCTTTTATGGTGCATTTGATGATCAATTTACTGTAATGGATGCAATTCTAAATGGGAAAGAGTCATTTGCTCTCCAGGTAATGCTGTGCTCTTGTTGAAATATGTTTTTTGGAACTTGACACCTGACATATTTTCCAGTATCATCTACAAAGTGGGGTTTTGTGTGTGTATTGGATATGCTGGTAGGTTGTTAATTCTGTGGATTTGCTCTGTGACTCTGCCTGAATTTGTTGTTGATGTGTGGCCTTTTGGCCTTGCTGTTTTACTGCTCCTTTTTATGTTTTGAGGCTGCAGTCTGATTGTTGGTTTAGGCTTGTATTTCTGGCCTCTGGTTTTGTTTATTCTGTCTGAGTTTGTTTTCCAGACTGTTTTTCTTCCTGGAGTGTACTTTGGGTGTTGACCAATGAAAGATTTTATTCCTCGAAAAAAAAAAAAAAAGTTTCCTTTTTACTGTTGCACAGCCCGAATTGCATCCTATTCATTGTAGTTTTTGTGTTCCGGTTCAACTTTGGCAGCATCATATTTTCACGAAATAAAGTCTTATTTATCATTATGTCCTTAGTTAACTTAGTTACCCTCCCAGTGCACCTAAAAAAAAAAAAAAAAAAAAAAAGTTACCCTCTCAAGTGGACATGCATATACCAATTGGTTTACCTGCAAAAGTATGATCTTTGATTTTATTTGCATCTATGAACACCAATGCAGAGAAATGTGCAGGTTGCCATATTAGCCATGAATAGATTAACGCATATATCCAAAGTTTGAAACCCAATAGCTGGGGAAGTGATTGTCCAAGATATACCATGTCTAGAGGAACAATGAGGTTAAGTGCATACTTTGTAAGTTTTTGTTTTTGCTGTTTTATGTTGCAGGCATTCAAGAATGTGTTGGATAAATTTATGGGAGTAAACTTGGATGGGCAAAAACCAAAAGCAGGGACTAAATGACACTAAAAAACTGGCACTGCGGGTATCTGGAGAGAGGCAGAGCAACTCATTCATGTTCACAGCAGAAGCTTTTTGTCGTATCGGAACAGTTTTGTATATTATCAATCTTAACTTTGAACAGTACGTGCTGTCTGTGTACATTCTATCTGATTCTTGTTTGACTTCCAATGCAACTCCTTAATTTGAATGGTTCCCTCATTTCGGATCCAACATGGTCCATTAAAAAAAAACTGTACAGAGAGGACTTTTCTCTCTACGTAAATTTTCAATTAAAAGCATTTGGTAAATGAGTTGATATATTTAATGATAAGGTAATTGTAAAGTGACTTTAGCTAATTCAGATGGACTGCATGTGTAAATTGCAAGTTGCGCAAAATCTTTGCAAAAATGATAAATAATATATTACTGCTTTCGCGAACTAACCAGAATTGATATCGTAATATCTTATATTTATTTATTATACAAATCTGTAGAGGAATGAGAATGCCAGAAATAGCGGGCTTTGCAGATATTTTAATTGGAAAAGGCTACAATGAGAAGCAGGCCCCTTACACAAAGAGTGTACCATGGGCCTCATCTAAAGTAATTATTATCCCTTTAGTTATCACCCTGTTTCATTTGATTGCCCCTGTATTACTCTCGATGAAGGCATGAAAATTCAGTATAACTAAGAGGAGGAAAACAGTGTCAATCATGCAGTATATAAATGACACTTTGTGAAATGCCCCTCTTTCTTTCTTTTTTTTCCCCTTTGTTACTATATGGTAATTTTCTGTTGAAGTTTGTGGAAAAGAGGGTGGGGGGGGGGGGGGGGGGGGGGGGGGGTGTGGTGTATTATGGGGATTTGGAGCAGAAGGGAAAAAGGAGAGAAAAGCATGAAAAAGAAAGGGTTTGGTAATTATGAGGATTGGAAGGAAGAAAGGGAAAAAAGTAAGGTTTCATGAGATGAGATTCCCTGATGAAAGATGACATACGCAGGAGTGCTGGAGAGAGGAAGATGGAATAGAAGAGGAGAAGCTTTTGGTTTGTCTGGTTGTGCAACTGAGGGAGATAAAAAGAGGCAGTCTTTTTTACAAGGCAAATAGCATGTATTGTACCTAAACCCTGCCACTTACAAATATACTTTCTAAAAGCTTGGATATACCATAACAACCCAACCTTCCTTTCATTAATCCCTAGGCTCTCTCTCTCTCTCTCTCTCTCTCTCTCTCTCTCTGTGAATATACTTAGATGTAGTGGCAAGGAACTTTTCCCCTTCCTTTATTTGGCTAAAGTTGTTGTATAAATATAATTGAAATTGACATTACTCGGAACCCTTGGCACATATGATAAGAATAAGATGGAAATTAAGGTGTTTGATGAAGTTTTGAGGGGTTCTTTCTTATAAATAAAATGATCAAAATGCCCTGGTCATTTGACAATTAAGTGGGGGTGGCTTGGGGGGGAGGGGGGGGTGGGGTGGGGGCATGAAATTAATTAGAGTATATAAGTTAAGCTGGCAACAAAGGCTGCGAAATGGGGACGAGCACGGAAATTGATAAAGAGAGCGAGAGAGAGAGAGAGAGAGAGAGAGAGAGATGTTGAAGGTAATTCAAACATTCAAAGTTGTATCTGATGGAGCATATATATCTCTTTCCTAACCGTTGACATTGTCTCCTCCTCTATTATTTTTTTCTTTCTTTTTGCCCTTTTGGTTTAGTACCACTATTGTGGCGGACCACCATCACACCCAGCACAAATACACATACACTTGGTTTGCCTTTTCACTCACGCTTACAACAGGTCTCAAAACTTCTTTGGAATCGAAAGTACCGAGAAAAAGAACTTCTTGGAATTTGATTTTGCTTTTAATCTTCAAATCCTATTTTCTACTATACCATACTAGTCACTAGTCACTAGTCAAGTCATCCTTCAAAATAATTGAAAATTAGTAAGGATTTTTCATCTTCCGGCCACCACTTTGACCCATTCAGAAACATTTTCTTTTTTTCTTCTCTTGTCACTTCAGAGGTTCCGATCATTTTGTTTTGGTTCTTTTCTGGCAACTCCCATGTAAAACAACTTGCATGCATTTTTTTCTGCAGGTTTCTAGAGGATGACCAATTGACCATTATTTTTCTACCTAGCTAGTACGTCGTGCAATCTTGTGCTAATGTTTTGATTTATTAAAGCATATATAGTTGCTTGACGGGAATGTTTTGTTTATTAGAATATTAATTAAATGATTCAATTTATCATTTTCTATTACCTTAAACTTTTTTTTAGGATAAGTAGTGATTTGACATCAATTTCAATTATATATTTTCAAGTGTAGCCCATTGAGGTGAATCTAGCATTTTTCGTTTTTTTTTTAATTTTTTTGGCAAATACAAGCGATGGGTACTTGATCAGGTCCCTAAATTTCAGCAGTTGAAAATGAAATTGCTCTAAATTTGGTCCTTTTTAATTAGCACAAATTAAGTCTACATATCTTTTGGACGTAACATGTGGTGATCAAGAAAGATAGCTAATACATGCAATAGGCAATGGATTTTTCTTGCTTAATTATAAAAACGTGATTAATTATGTTATGGTTAATTTATTTGACTAAATCGCATGAAGGGGCTATCACTGTCACTAACGTTGGTGGAAGGGCATATTCATGAAATCGAGAGACTACAAGGTATGGCCCTCTACCGACAAGCTTATCTCGATCATCTCTACCCAACCCCCATATATATATATATATATATATATATATATATATATATATATATATATATATAAATCATGTTGGAGAATAATTAATTTTTTCCTGCCCATTTCCCCTGTAAGTTCATGAGGGTGTTATCGTAATAATGTTTCATGCAAGTGTCTAGTTCAATTCTATACATATAATATATACGTGTGTGGCCATAATCATGAGCAAAATCTACACACATGCACGATAATACTTTCTCACTAGCTTCCTTATTTTTTATATCATCAGAGACGACGAAAAGAAAAAAATAATAATAATTAGAGCTTAGAATAGTAATATGGACCAGGAATAATTAGAGCTACATCAATTCTGAGTTCATAATTTTAAACTGATATTAAAATAACTTCTAGAAACAGAAAATGTCCAAACTAAAATAGGACTGATACATTCTTAAATTACACACAAAGTATATCTATTCTGAAAAGATAGGTACCTTGTTTAAACTGAATATTAATGAAGCAAAAATCTTTTAAAAAAAGATTGATCCTCCTGATAGGCCGGGGTGTTGACAATTCGTGTTCATGTATCTGGTTTAGATTGTGTCAAGGTATATAAGACTATATAGGTCAACCTACACTGAACCATTTAATTAAATAGGTCAAACCCCTTAACCCTAACTTATCCGCTAATTTTATGTTGAGCTTGTGTGAAGTTCGCAGGTCATGTCAAAAATTACTAGCATTTATGTCACGTGTCGGATTCGGGTTGTGTCTAATAGAACATAAACTACTATAGACTCTGAATTGAGAATATCACCCATAACTATGCTCGGAGGTTTTCGTGTCTATTTATTGAATGAATTAACGTTGTATACTTTGAACTCTAAGATAACTACAATAGATAAGTAAATTTAAAATGTTATTCTTGTGTCCCTCTTATTATTCGAAAAAATGAAAAGACTCTTAAAATTACCATTAGATAAAAATTCAATAATAATATATCACAAATTTAATAGTAAATTTAAAAGACACATTAATTTTTTAAAGACACAAAAATTACATGTAGCAATATTACTCAACATTACATAATTTACGTAGAAGTCTAAGACGTAATTCATGTAATTAAACTCTGACAAATGTATTTTACAAAATTACACGACTTCAACTTCTCCTTGTCAACCTTATCAAGATCTTCCATATCGGGTGGTGATTTATTGTTCGAGTTCTTGTACTCTTGTAATTCTATTTCAATAGTGTCGAGATATATTGGCAACCTTAATTCGATTCATTTAATTAAACGGTCTATACCTTTCAATCCTAACTCGTTAATTTCATATTGAATTTGTATTGAGTTTACAGATCGCGCAAAAAATTGACAGCCCTAATTTCCTGTTACTTTATGTGATGTGTACGTTTCCAGAACTACCATAAACTATTAGCACTCGATTATCCCGCAAGTCACATCTCTTATATCATCCGATCCTAAATCAATATTAATATTGTTTAACAGCATGTATCGTGACAAGACTTATTTTGAATAGATGCATAACATTGGTGCCAATCCTATCAAGGGACAAGTTAATTGGGATCAAACTACGTACGTACATAGCCTCATTGAGGTTTGGCAATTGGCAATATTGTCCTAGCTAGCTAGTAGTTAAGATTTGATGGATCGTGGACAAGTTTTGTAATTGATTTTGCAGTTGAATCTTAAAAAGTAACGCATATGATCATGATAATTATGGAAGCGTAGGGCGGTGACCACGCTAATGGCATTTCAGGTATATTCTTTGAATGATTTGGCGCATATATATATATATATCAACAGTCAACACTCGCTGACCATGAAGAACCAAACCAATGAAAAAGGAGTGGGGTGGCTTGTTAAAAATTGGAAACCACACACATCGACACAAGGTATCATTTTATTAGAGAGTGCATTGTCAAGAAGGAGGTATAACTCAAGTTTGTGAAGACTCATGATCAAGTTGCAGATATTTTTACAAAGCCCCTAAAGAATGAGATTTTTAGCAAGATACGAGCATTACTTGGAGTCACTGAAAATTAAGTTTAAAATGGGATGTCGAATAATAAACTTAATTTTTAATTACATTTATTTGAGTCTTTTCTTGTTATTGTAAGTTACTAATTAAGTGACTTGAAGAGGTTGTGTCTTTTGAGTTTTCAAGACTTATTTTACATAGGAGTTACATGGGAGTTATTTGAGATGTAAATGAATGAAGTTAATGTGAAGAAGTTAGAAAGGTCATTTGTATCTTATAAATACCCATATAAGTTATTTTTAATTAAGTTGAATAAAAGTATACAAAGTCCTCTATCAATTTATTGTCTCTCTTCCGTTTCATTCTCTCTCTTAGTGTGTGGTTTTCAATTTCTAACATGGTGGGGGATATATTCAACTTTTTCTTTTTTCTTGAATTTTTTTTTTTAAAAAAAAAAAAAAAAATTTAACTCGATCAAACGACCTGCTCATAATTAGTTTTTTCATATATAGTTACTATTATTATTTAATAATAATAATGTATATTTCCTTATGAAGATCAAATTAAAGCTGTGTTGACAAGGATAGGACAGTGAACAAGAGTTTTGCACGTGACGTTTTTCTGCATCACAATTATAAGAATGCCACAGTACTTACTATTATGCTGTGCATCGATCAGAGAGAGAAATAAACAAAAAGACGAGAGACTTGACTAGAATGCAAAATGAATGGAAAAATTAAAAAAAAACAAAAGTTTACTAGCTTTCATTTAAACCTGCTAATGTAGAATATATATATATATTATAGAACCAAAAAAAAAAAAAAAGAAAAAAAAAAAAAGGAGAGCATAGCATATAGGAAATGAAATGCCAAAGAGAACAAAAAGGGAATTGGTATGTAGTAGTGGTCGATCATACGCATGCATTATGCATAGAGAAGAGATCGATTTGCTTCAACTTGCTTTGGTTGGATGGATCAGACTCAGAGGGCAGAGAAACGCAGGTTTGAGGTACCTTTTTTTTGAATATTTATTTTTACCTCAACAGTCCCCCCCACGTTTCCGAGGAAGCCTCAGCGAATCCAAAACCATGGGGCTTCAACAGCGACTGGTCACGCTCATATGGTGGTTGTTGTTCGAACTGTACGCCACCCGTGAACGTTAGCATATCTTTGAAATCCCCATGCCCAACATCGCCAGCATCACCATTGCTATCTGTCAGACCCAGAAAGTCCCGAGTCAGATGGTCAGTGTTGTGCCACTTGGCGATCTCTCCGGACGTGAAGCCACCCATGTGACTCACTTGCTGATCAATCTGCTGCTGCCTCATGTTGTCAAACCGAGTCATGTGACCCACGGTTGCAGCCTTTTGGAGGAGAGCAGTGGCTGAGAGGTGGGCTGACGTGGCGGGGCTTGAGCTGGGTTGGAAGGGCACTACTGTGGGAATGGGAATGAAGGCCTTGGGGTGCTGTTGTGGTACTGGCGCTTCTTGGAACAAGAAAGCAGCATTACTAGTACTGTTGTGTGTGTTTGGTGCTTGGAAATGGTGAGCTAATTCGGCCTTCACTTGAACAACTGGGTTAGGGTTAGGGTTAGGGTTTTGGGGTGGGTCCCAGGGAGTGAGAGAGATGTGTTGGGTTGGAAAGGGGAAGAGAGGTTGGACCAAGGACGGGTTTGCCGAGAGTCTTGCACTTTCTTCAGCTAATGCATCACAGAACGCTCTATGGGTAATGAAGCTGTCCTTCCTGCATGTATGTATATATATATATATGTAGTTTTAATATGCCAAGATCGATTAGGAGAGAAATTCACAAATAACCATGCATCGATCTATATATATATATGTAGATATTGCTACCAACAACCAATTAAAAAAAAAAAAAAAAACAATTAGTGGCGCCGTCGATGAGATCGAAAGCATGCAGTAGACTGTAGAGGTAGAGAGTTTTCAAACACTACTATTTAATTAATTTGGATCAGTTGAATATTAATGAAGAATGTTTTATTTTGTAGTTTAGTTGCTTTTCTTATCAATTTGAGAATGAACCCACGCATCCACCGTTACTTTGATGATCGATGCAAATTCATGTCGTCTTTTCTTTAGTTTTTCTTCTGGTTAAAAAGAAAGAAAAAGGGTGTGAGGCTAAGAACTCATATATGCACGCCGATCGTCTAGTGCCTACAGACTGAAAGGTCAAAAAGCTTACACAACTAAAGGAGAGATTATCTTAATTTGGGTCAAAACTAAAGTGCAGAGAGATGCATGAAAATTGATTGATGTTAATTATGCATGCAAAAATGGGCATGGAATATTTAATGTCAAGGAATAGGAATATTTAATTATGTATGTAGCTAGTGATGAAGAAAAAAGAAAGCAAATCACTGTATCAGTCATTTTTGCAGACATATTAATTTTCATATTGATGAGAGTTCACAGATTCAATTTTCAGAAAGTAATTAATTGCATGTTTCATGAAAAAATTGTCAAGGATTTTCTCAGCCATGAAACCCCAAAAGTAATTAACCTTCTTTAACTCTTTTCTAGACGAGCATGCAGATCCCTACCCATCATTATTTTTGAGACATCAGTCACTCCATTACAAAGTACCAAAAGGATATACACAGGAAAAAGAGGAAAAGGTGTTTTCCCTTGAAGGAGATGAGTAATCTAGAGCTTTTTTTGTTTTTACAATTTTAAAAAAATGGAAGTGAAGGTATCATGGAAATCATGTTTATCAAGCATATGGATGGACAAAATTATGTTTCCGGAAAACCCAGAATCCCCGGCCAGACCAAAAGGAGAAAAAAAAAAAAAAAAAAAAAACGTTAAGTCGTACATCCAGTCTAGCTAAATATATAAGAAAAAATCAAGTCCGCTATTGAATCACAGACAATACAGTATATAAAACAAAAGTTTTCACATTCATTCTTCCTTTTGTTTTTATCTTTTTTGTTATTTTCATATATCAGAGATATTCCTATCAGTTTCTCTCGAAATGTCACCGGCAACAGACACTTGTAAAAATAGCCTCCACTTTCATGCAAGCTGCCACTGCCTGTCTATATATATGCACCAGATATATATATATATATATATATATATATATTCCATGTAGGGCATGCCACTCAGGTCTAAGAACAACGAACCACAAAACAAAACGTACTGAGAAACAAAAAACAAAGACAGTCGACCTAAAGACATTTAATTTCCCCCTTTAAACAAAAAGACCAATTTTGTATAAATATATCCCACTCCAAAGTGATGAATGATCAATCGCTAAGAAAAAAAAAAGAATGTGAAAATTGAAACCTGGAGAAAAGGGTTCCGCAGTCACATCTATATTCTCTAGTCCCACAGGTTTTAGAGTGAGCCTTCCAATCAGATTGAACAGCATAGATCTTAGAGCATTTGTCACACTTCCACTTCTTCTCCCCATGTTTCCTGCAATAGTGTTTCTTAATTCCTGTAAGATCACCGAGGGCCCTTGAAGGATGGTGGTGAACACATGAAGGCTCAGGGCAAACATAGGCTCTCTTTCTGACCTCTTTGCTGTTTCTTTGCTTCAGCTTCCAAGGAAGGTTATGCCCTCTCCTGTGAAGCTGAAGATTCTGATCCCTCTGAAACCCCTTGTTGCAGATCTCACATACAAATCTATTCGTCGCCATTAGGGTCTTTGGGGATAATGCAATCACTTCAGCATCTGGGTCTGAAACAATTAATTATAAACACCAAATCAAAACATTTCTTTGTTGACAAATCTAACCTAGATTAAATATTTGAACAAGAGACTAAAAAAGATATCTTAATTACCTGGGTTTCCAGGTAGGTTTCTCTTCTTCTTCATCTTGTGTGGCTGCTGCGGAGAAATAGTTGAAAGCAGTACTGGATTTAACCCACCAAAGTCCTGAACTCTAGTACCAGAAGAAACACTAGCTTCTTCAGACAAGGAAGTTGAATTGGACATGGCTGCAGGAAACATTGCCTTTGACTAAAACTCCAATAATCTGATCTCTTTGTTTGTTTGAAATCTTCTAGCTAGCTCCCAGTTTATCCTTTCTTCAAGTACCTACTTTTGCACCTTTGAACATACTATAGAGCAGAGGCTTGTTGAAGAACAGGTGTCAGCGACACATAGCCACAGAAAGGCATCATTCATTGGCTTGGCAAAAGCAAAAATTAATCTCGTGAAGAGATGATGATGATGCTGATGATGATGATGGGTTATTCTCCAAGTCGCTATCTAGGCCATGGATTGCTTGTCTGAGCAACTCTGCAGCATCAATTCAGATATATCTTTTTCCAGTTTCTCTCTCTCTCTCTTAAAACCATCAACAGCTTTCACCATGCACTCTAAAATGGTAAGAAGAGACAATTATAAGATGGATTTTCCTTAAAACCTCTTCCCAACCCAACAGCCCTCTCCCTCTCCTCTATCTATCTATATATACGTGCAAAGAGAGGGACAGCAAATCAAGAGAAAAAAATCTGTAGCTGGGTGTTGTATATGGTAGTGTACAGAGGGTGATGATTACCGTGGCAGACTAAGGAAGTGGGGGTGGCAAATTGGAAAAAACGAAAAATAAAAGAAAATAAATCAAGGTGAGAAAAAGGCTAGGAAGCCAAAAAGAGCATGTAACACTGCAAAGGAGAGAGAGAGAGAGAGAGAGAGAGAGAGAGATGAGGGATGAGGGCTGCCCAAACAAAGACTAGGAAGAATCCAAACCCCACTTGATTCAGCAAATTTTCTCTTTATTTTTTTCTTTTTCAATTTCTTTTCCTTGGAGTCTGATGTTGGCACTTTCTGTCTTTTCCTTTGTTCCTGTAATAAAACACCCAAATCCTAAAAGGCCATTGATTTGAATGGAATGATATTAAAAGGAGGGGTTGATTATAACCAGAAGGGTTAGAAGAATGAGAAGCTTAAAAAGCTTGGGAGGTGGTAAAGGCAAAGTGGTAGAGATAGCCTTCCTCAACCCTTTATACAACGTCCCCACACTGACATGATTGATTTATTGATTGACTCTTATACCGTATGTTCAAGCTATAAAAATCAATAACTAGCCTATTGATATCATATTACTTGAAACTGATCAGTACTTCTCCATTCTCTTTAAGGAATGAGAATTTGCCCAACCAGATCAGTCGTTTAAGCAGCTTTTTGCTAGTATAATCTTCTTCTTCTACGTCTTCATTTTTGTTTTAAAAAATGAAGTACTTAAAATAAAATAATTTTCCAAATTGTTTTTCAGTGATTATTATAAGTACTCCTAGCTGCTTCTTTTGATATTCTTTTCTAGTAATGTTTCCTTTCAATTATTATTGGGTTAGATCTAGGAATCTTAATTAATTACAGTCTTGTTTTTCATTATTTGGTTGAGGATTTTACTCCCCTTTCAGTCTCTGATCTTTCTTTTATTATTATTCTCTCCCATCCTAGTGTATACAGTTAAAGTGCTCAGAAGAAACCCCACCAAGGGGAACTTGGGAGGCCTCTTCTTTATTTCACCCTTTTTATACTTTCTTTATTCCAAACCCAAATCTAAAGGCATATAGATCGAGGCCAAATTCTCCATTTTATCCCCAATTGATCATCTACCAAAATACACTAGTAACTAGATTTATAGAGCTAGCTAGTGTTGAATATTAATTGCTAGAACTGTCTGTTTTTAATTAATTAATACAAGGGATTAATTCCGTATTATCAGAAGCCATATATATATATATATATATATATATATATATATATATATATATATATATATATATATATATATATGCATGCGTGGCCTAAACATGGCAGCAACCATGCAAAATATTCCATAATATATAAGTTTTAGGCGTGTACGTAGGACCCATCTGCAATATTTAGACCTTTACGGGAAAAAAGATAATACAAATTAGTAAGACATGGCAATCTAATTAATTAATAATGTACTGAGCTTAATTATAAATCCTTTGGGAATCCTATGTGGGTTTCTTTTGATCTAAATCTTTTGAATATGCAGGTCGATCTTTTGGGTGAGATTCATGTTTCTTTTGGTGTTGAGATAAGATGAGATTTATGCTTCAATATTGATTCCCTTTTAAGGCAAAGCCCGCCCTTCCCAACTACGGAAAAAGTAAAAGTATGATCCCACTGGTCGTGTTGAACCATAAAAGTGTCTTAAATTAATAAACATTACAAGAGAAATTAAAGAACATATATATTTATATAGTATACTAAGCTTCATGGACGTACATGATCGATCAGTATAGTATATAATATTAATTAAGGCTAGGGCGTTGCATGCACGATCGAGCTAGAGAGAGACACCCAATTAATTAATTAGCCTTAGCTTGTAAAGACAATTAGACTCTAAATTAATTCGAAATGTTTAATTGGTACGTACGAACAATCATGTGTATAATTAGCTATATTTACGTACCATGGAAGCTAGAGAGATGACAAAATGTCCTTATAATTAAGGTACGTACGGTAGATGAATTAATCCAACTAGGTATAGGATGGATGGATATATTTTACCTTTTCAAGTTACCGATCGATGACGTCCGTGGAGATCGTGAATATATATATATATATATATATATATATATGAAGATCCATCTCATATATATATATATATATATATATATATGTGATGTCTTTCACTTGTAGGTGCTGGATTCTTGTTATTATTAGTCTGTGGACTGCTGGAGTGTGGTGCATGCAGAGAGCGCATAATAATATTAATAATAATAATATTATTGATGAATGAGAAAGAATACCACCCCTGCGGGCCATACCTTATTCACGGGTTCTTCTATTACTAGATTCTCATCGATGCATCGCATGCAGAGTTTTGGCTCTCTTACCTTCCAATCCAATCCAATCCAATCCAATAATTAATGCCCTTTTTTCTAATAGTATTATTTCTTACTTTTTTTTTGGATGAATAATATTTCTTACTTTTTCTCTGTCTTGCTTCACAAATTTATAAACATTATGTATTAATTAAATTCATGCATATATTTATTGAATAAAGGACAATTACCTTTAATACTTTTTAGGTAACTAATTTTATAATAAAGTTCTTAAAATCGTAACACGTTAACTTTTCTAGGGTAATTAATTTTACAGTGTGTTAAAGCTCCTCAAATAATGGGTAAGATTCCAAGAACTCTACGCAGAAATTATCCTAAGAAATTTAGAGAAAATTCTTATTATCCACCGCTAATAGTGGAATATATATATATATATATATATACATTAAATTCGGCATCTCTTCTAAAAGATTATACCCATCCATATATAATATATTACCATTACTTTTACACCAAGCATTTTCCATAAAAAAAAAAAAAAAAAAAAGAGTAAAATACTAATTAGACTACGGAATGTCATTGGTGTGGAATGGCACACGTGTCTCGACAAGAATTTCAAAAACTTTTGAAATTGAAAATCGGGTTAGTCCGTATAAAGGATTGATAGCCGCCCCTCCCTCCCCCGTGGACTTGCATTAAATATAATCATGAACTCACTTCAAAACAAGTACATTCCACCAAACGTTAGTACTATATATATTAATTAACTCCATCTGTCTCTCAATTCTCATCTTTTCTCCGCCTACTACTCGATCTCTCACACACACACACATAAGCCTTTCACTCTTCTTTCTTTGGATTTGTCTTAGGTTTTCCAAAAAGAAAAAAAATTACGCAATAATTTTTTTAATAATTCTTTCATGAGTTTAAATTTAATTTCAACTTTTGTTTTTTTTTTTTTTTAATTTTTTTTTTTTAAAAAAAAGGAGTAAAAAATTAAATTTGGACCCTAAAAAATTACAAAAAAAATGTATTAATGTATTGTAGTTTTCTTTTAATACCACCTCAGCCAAATCCTATTTCTTTTATATTTTATTGTGTTTGTGTTTCAATATTGTTTAGTATGAAAATGATTAAATGGCATCTACAATACAAAAATAAAAATGTACATCCCAAAATATCTCTTCTCTAATAAGTTATTACTTGAAATTTGATTTAGATTGCGTTTGGCAATATTGCGATTTCGTAAGCAAAAAATTTTAAACAAAATATCAAAAGATGAATTGTTTGGATTGCGTTTTTTAAAAAATTACGATTTAAAAACGCTTGCAGAAATCGACTTCAAATCATAGTTAAGTGGGTGTTTTTTTGAAAACATATAATTTTAAAAGTTAAGCTGCAATTCTAAAGGCCAAACGCTCATCTTCATTTTTAAAAATCACCTTATTAAATTACACATTTTAAAATCATTATTTTTAAATCGTGCATATTAAAATTGTAAATTAAAACGGACCCTTAAAAGTGATTTGAAAATTGGGTGAGATTAATATCATAAGAGAGGGTACGTGAATTTTGTAATTTGACTTAACCTCTTCTTTTCAATTTAATGTTCCCAGCGGGAGTAATTTTACATGTACATTAAGTGTCTATTAGGTGTCCATAAAAAAATGATGTCGCTTTTAAAATTACCATTGGGCATGTGATTGATCAAATGATGATTTTAAAAGCCACCTCATTTTTTTATGGATACTTAATATACTCTTAGAATTACTCTCCCAGTAGATCGACTCCATAATATATGAGTAATTCTATATGTATATTAAGTATCTATAAAAAAAAAAATTAAAAAAAAAATGAGGTAACTTTTAAAATCACATTTGGGCGTGCGATTGATTAAATGATGATTTTGATCAAATTGTGATTTTAAAAGCCACCTCATTTTTTTATGAACAATTAATGTACACGTAGAATTACTCATAATATATATATATATAACCCCAAAAAAGAGAGTACAAAAACAAAACAAGGAAAAAAAAAATAGAGAGCTCATTTTATCTGGTCATGGCAGAAAACATGGGATTTTCGCCCACTAATAACCAGTCGACACGTCAGCTAAAAACAATAAACACCAAAAAACTGAAATGCTGCTGATGTACTGAATCCCTCTTACATCTTCCCATTTTTCCCTTCTCTTCGTTCTTTCTTCTTCTGTTATTTTTCTTTCCTTTCACCGGGACATGGTGAGGCAGAGGGAGAGAGTGGGTTCAAGAGGGGGAGATCGGGAGAGAGAGTGAAATAGAGAGAGATGCTGTTGAAGAGAGAAAGAGAGATGCCGAGAGAGAGAGACAAACAGAGAGAGGATCCGATCGATGGTGGGCCAGCGTCGGAGGAGTAGGAGGCGACGTCCGGTTCTGGGTCGTCAACTGGTGGTCGGAGGTGCGATTTTCGGTGGCCAGAACCAACTTCCGACGAGGTAGGGACGGTTCGGACTAAGGCAGGGACTCTCTTCGTTCTTTCTTCTTTTGTTCTTTTTCTTTCCCTTCACCGGGACATGGTGAGGCAATGGGAGAGAGTGGGTTCGAGAGGGGAAGATCGGGAGAGTGAGATCGGGGGAGAGAGTGAAACAGAGAGAGAGATGTTGTCGAAGAGAGAAAGAGAGATGCCGAGAGAGAGAGACGAACAGAGAGAGGATCCGATTGACGGTGGGCCAGCGCTGGAGGAGCAGGAGGCGACGTCTGGTTCTGGGTCATCGACCGATGGTCGGAGGTGCGATTTTCGGTGGCCAGAACTGGCTTCCAGCGAGGCAAGGACTGTCTGACTTGTCGATTGATTTGAGAAATGGAGGTTTTGCTCGTGTGAGTTCTGCATATTTTCATTTGGTGTAATATGTTAATGTGTCTGTTTTCTATTAGAGGGCATAAGGGACTTGGTTTCTGCCAAGTCCGAACTGAAGTTATTCCCAAAAAAATATAGAGGGTTGTGGTAGGCCGCAACCCACCCCCCAATAATGGGTTTTTTTTATTTATTATTATTTGCCATGTGCCAAACTAAAATGACATTTTTGAAAATGCAGATAAAAGAGTAGTTTGATAAATTTTAATGGAGGATCGATCCCTACAATATTTTTGTCTTAATGGAAGGAAGTGAGGAAGCAAGAGAAGATTGGGCTTCATGTCTTGGGCTACTCCCAAACACTTTTTGCTTACCCAATACCCTTTCAGGAGTAATTAACCTTTAATTTCTTCAAGGCATGAGTCATGTTACTCCCTTCCGCATGGCAGGAAAAAAAGAAAAAGAAAACATGGCTTGATTCCAAATCTGATGCATAATTAAGCGGTCATTACGCCGGTGTTTGAGTCAATATAATTAAATCTGTACATATTTATTTAATGATGAATTTGTCAATTTGTTATATATATGGAGAGAGAATAAGAAAAATCGAAACCAAACATTTCTGAAGCAAGCAGATAAACCCAACTTTAAAACTTGAGAGTTAGATTGGGCCTTAATAGTGCCCAAAAGAAAGCCCATGACCCCACACAAAGGATCATGATGACCTCACGAGTCATGAGGGGATTAAAGAGAAGTTATATGATATTTGTTGTTGGCAAAAACAAGAAAAGTAAACTAAATAAGGCATATATATATATATATATATATATGTTGGTGGAAAAATCAGAAATGATTTTGTGATCATGCATGCACGACGTTAACTAGTCTAAGTTTAATCTGTTTGAATTGAGAAAATTGATTAATGTGAGAGAGAGTTATACTATACGAGACCTTATTGTCGAAATAAATTTTGAATTTTTCGTCGCTCACCTAAATAACTCTATACGAACTCGATCTCTCACGTTAACGTCTTAAATTAATTAATTCCAATATGGTAGTCCTATTTTTCCACCTAGTAAGACTGACTGAGTTCATGAAATTGGATTATTCAGTGACTTGGCCCTTCCTCATGAGTAAAGGTCACAGCCGGTAGAGGTGTGTTTGGACTGAGTATCCGAGTAGGACAAGAATTCAGACTTCCCCACATGATTACCCAATTTTGGCTCTTTTTGGTTAGTTCTGATCACCTCTATCTGCTGCCTTTTTTTCTTTTTTTCTTTTTCTTTTTCTTTTTTTTTTTTTTTTTTTTTTTTTAAATTTTTAATTATTATTATTATTTTATTTCCAACAATTTAGGCGGCTGCAACAACTTGATTAATTGTCAAATGAAGACCATTCTAAGTTCAAGCTAGTTAGGCTGGATGGGACCTTGTTCTAAAAATTTCAGATTTTTATTTTATTTTTTGTATTTTTTTAAGTGACACGTTTAATTAGAAGAGATGGTTTGGAATGGGTATGCATGGTTTAAAAAGTGACCCCAACAACTCCACTGGAAACTGGAAAGGAAAGCACGGCCATAAATTAATTAACACAAAAAAAATAAAAGTCAAATATATATATGTTTTTCTTTTTCTATTTCAGTTTTTAACTGCAATATTGTAATTTACCCTTTCTATGTTACGGACACAGTGGCATGGGGTATATTATGGGCCATATCCGGACCATATGGCATTACGTACTCTTATTAGTCTTGAGGGTCATCGATCACTTTGTAATTTGCATCACATCAAGTAGGTGTTTGAGTACACAAGGCACGAGGAAAACTACCAGTTTAGAGTTTTCCAAAATGTTTATGAATGATCACGACAGGCAAAGAAACCCCCTTGTATTGCTTTCTTTTTTTACATATCTTTCACAGCGACTAGCATCTTCTAATTGACTAGTAGTGTTGCCGTGGAGTACAAGTACTCTTACTCTTATATATATATATAATTTTTTTTTTTTTTCCTAAGCATATGCACGTACATCATATGACATCTACCTCAAGGCCATGACTGTCTAGTGTCTACTGTGTATCAATTAATCTAGTGCTGAATAATAAGGATTTCTAACGGAGTTTGCAATTGAGAGTAAGACGCAGTCCAAGTGGATTAACAATATTCAACTTTTGGCTAAGTGTTATGTGAATGCTGTTGTGGTGTAGAGCGTACCAATAATAAAAACCACTCACAATAGAACAAATTCTTTTAAGATATTGATGGGCCCCATGGTAGGCCGAATCTTAAAGATCCCTTGAAAGTTCTAGATGGGCCAATCACAAGGACAAGAGCTAAGAAGATCAAGGAAGCAATGCAAGGATTGGTGCAATCTACTTGGGCCGAGTTTGCAAATTTATCGAGTAAGACCCCAACATTCAATATGGGCTTGAAAGAAGATGAACTAGCTTTAATGCATGTGATCCAAGCTACATAAGGATAATATTATTGATAATGATAAGATTATGGTAGATAGGTTTAATAGTTGAGTTGGAATGAAATTCCAACTTATTAGGATTAGATTATCTACTATATCCTAGTTGATTGACAAGGATCATATTAGAGTAAGAAGTGGAGCTGGAATATAATACCAACTCATTAGTATTAGATTAGGATTAGAATTTATTTGAATTTGAATTTGATTTCTAAATATTATCACTTTAGATTTTATCCAGTTGTATTTCTATTTAAAGACCCTTTGGGTCCTTGATGAAAACAGAATTTGATAATGAATAAAATTTTCTTCATAGAGAATTTTCAGTTTTCCCTACTTGATCTTTATTGAACTAAGAACTTATCAAAGGCATTTGCTTTGTGGCGTTTTCACCAATCTAGGTTCTTGAAACAAGATTTCAACGGGTCTAGATCTTCTTGACTTGATTCTTGGCTTTCTTGGATAGGTTTCAATTTGATCGTGGGTTCAAGGGAGATCGATCCCACGGGTTCACATCAGATATGGTCTATGTGAAGGTGTCAAAACCTCAAGGATTGTAAATTTTGTATCATTATGTTCACAAAGATTAATTGTGATATAACCCAGAGAGAAAGAGTTGATTGGTTTGTAGCAATTAGTACTAAATTTTAAAACGTAAATGAAAGTGTAACATAGTAAGGAGAAATATATGGGGATTGATCTCACCTCTAATCTCATCATAATAATAAATTGCATTTAACATGAGAATTTCATGTACATGAATAATATAGCTCGTGTGCATATCTCAAGTACCCAACGATGTCGTCAAGAAAATTCGTTTATCTTAAATAAGCATAGTTTATCTTTCGGTAAGGTATAAATGCTCTACCTAAACTAGGGAGTAGAACAATTCATTATTTCTAGGCATGGACTATCAAATATCCTAATTAGCTTACACATGATCAAGGAATAAGTATAACTCATCTTTCGGCAAGCATAAATAGATTTACCTAAATTAAACTAAGGTATAAAGCAATTTATTCTTCCTAGGCATGGCATATCAAACCTTCTTGATTTAGTGTCCATTAAAACCGTTGTAAAACCATCATTTACATAATCACAAAAAATATAAACGCTGAGTTCAATCAAGATAAATAATTTTTTAACACAAGATAAAAGATTTATTAAAATCGAATATAAATATTAGAAACAATCTCAAGATTAAACAACCAATACTCATGGTCATAAAATTCCCATGAGAAAACATAATTACATCACTATGATTTGGAAAGGGCTACATCAATACCATACATGAGTTTTAGCCGCTCATAGAAACGCTGGAAATCATCTTTGTCGGAGAGAAATCCATCCCAAATCGCCGCTGTAAATTCTCTACTTTTTTCTCCAAAACCTTTGCCTCTAATCCTATTGATTTCTATTCTTTAATGTAAACGAGTCTAGAGTATTTATATAGAGGACAAGTGAAATCCTTATGGATTTCTACATATCTGAACATCTAATCCAAATAGGAATAATAAAATAACTCATAAGTGAATTTGATGTCTTGTTGCCAACTTTGTAGTTTGTGATTGCGCTCGAGCCCAATATGTTGCTGCGCTCGAGCGTTCATGATGTGCACTCGAGCCCATTGTGCTAGTGGTCCTACACGAACAAGTCTTTCTGCTGCACTCGAGCTTTTAATGTATGCTCGAGCCTCATGGTTTTGTGCTCAAGCCCAATATGTTGCACTCGAGTGTTTTGCCTTGCAAATTGCAAGATTTGAAGCTTTAAGACCGAAGATTACTTGTGTTTTTCCCATGGTTCCTTAGAGTGTTTTTAAAATAAAAACAATGTAAAGCATCATATCACAATGAAACTAAGAGGCTAATATATGCGAGTTAAAGGGCTTGAATGTGCAACATTCAATGCTCATCAAATGCGTACAGATCTTGTAGTTCACCTTTCAACCAAAAACTAACCAGGATCCTGCTTCTTGTTTCAGCCTATGTTTGCTAATTTGTGAAAAAACTAGCGGTAGGAATTTAAAGGTTCCAATGCCTCTTTATCAAACACGGTTTGGGGATAGTTTTGCGTCTTTCTTTATTCATGAACATTCTTTAAATAGAATAATTACATCGAACATGACTTGGACTAGAGCTCCTTATTGACCACGACTTGGCGAAAACTCCTCTACTTGTAGATAACTCCTATACGTCTTGGAGTGTGCCTCTTACTAAAATGAATGCAGTTAGTGCTATAGCTCATAACCGGCTCTATATAAACCTAGCAACATACAAACTCTGAATTTGAATAAAACGACAAAAATAAATAATACCAACTACACGGCTAAAGTAAAATACAACACGCTATCATCCTTTCTTATCTACTACCATAGCAGGCCATCCCTCTTGAGAAGCACCCTTGTCCTCAAGGGTGAATTCTGGGAATTGTTATAGCATAGTCTCGACTCTCTCCCATGTCACATCTGCAGGACTAAAACTATGCCAATGAATCAAGACCTCCCTAACTCGATCTTTGCCATGGAAATCAAGGATAGCTTGCTATTTGAGGACGTGATCGGTATATGAATTTTTAGGTAACATGGTACTCGGAACCACTCCATGTCCCAACTGTTTCTTGAGCAAGGAAACAAGAAAATGAGGTGCACCTTAGGACACGTAGGTAACTCAAGTTGGTATGTCACTTCTTTGATCTTTCCAACCACCTTGTATGACCCAAAATATATAGCAGCCAACTTCATATGTAGCCTCCTTGCCACATAATGTTATCGATATGGATGTAGTCACAAATACACCATATCTCCTAATTGGAGCTCCCTCTCTGTATGCCCCCTGATCATAGACTTGTTTTATTCGATCATGTGTTTGACTTCGCTTGAGCTTGACTTGTCATAATAGGGTGTCAGATTCCAGGAGTTCTTGTTCCACTGAGTCAACACTAGCAGTTCCTGGAATGTAAGAAATAAGTGTGGGCGGTGGTCGACCGTACACTACTTTCAAACGGGGTTTTCTCCTTACTTGCATAGAAACTTGTATTATATGTGTATTATATGTAAAGACCAAGAATAAATAGGGAATTTAGTGTTAATAAATTATATTTATTTAATAGGATAAGACTAATGATAATTTTTAAGGAGATAAATTTATATAATTGGAATCAAAATGAGTTTTAGTAAATAAATAATTAATTGCATTAGTAAGATGTAGTTAAAATAAATGTGGGGTCAAATATTAATTATTAAAAGAAAGAGTTTTAATATAGTGGGGTCCTAGTGTAATTTATGGAAGTGTAGGCATTTTAATAAAAAGAAAATCTTCCCCTGCCAAGTGTCATCACTTGTATGACTAAGAGAATATTACCCCATCTTCTCCCAACCACCCAGCTTTCGCCACGTGTCCCTCACCTTATCCATTTTCTTTCTTTTTCTCTCTCTTTTCCCCCACTCCCCGCACGTCCTTCCTCTCTTCTTCTTTATTTTCTCACGCTCATCCCTCCTCTCCCCTGTTTCACGCAGCCCCTCCCCTTCTCTTCCATTTTCTTTTTCTTCTCCCTTCTTCTTCCCACATAGAGAGAGTTAGAGACCGAGAGAGGGGGACCAACTAAGTGAGAGAAAGGTCCAGCCAAGAGGTGCGATTTTTGGAGTGAGACCCGATCCTCCAAGGGTCTCGGTGGGTCATCAAGGGGAGACGATTCCCAGTGGGTTTTGACGGATCGAAGCGGTGAACACCGGTGAAGCTGGGATGACGCGATTCAGTGGCCTGAGGTACGATTTTCGGTGATCTTCAAGAAGATTCGTCTGTTGCTGATTCCACCATTTTTTTTTTCGGTAGATTTCTCTACAGTGAAATAGGAATTCACAAGGTAATTTCTAAGGATTTAGTCTAGTTGATTTGGTTTATTAATGATAAATAACTAGATGATATTTGGGTTGGATTCTTGGCTAAATCCATGTGATTCTCTGTTTGTTCTAGTGTTTGTGATTCGATTATCTGCCTTTAGCCATATAGTGTTGTTACTGAATGGATCCTCCCCTGTTTCGGTTGTATTAAGTTTTGGATATTGATTTTTCCTGTTTGACCGATTGTGGGTACTTAACTTGGCAGCGTATTGATTTGGGTTGAGGAAGGCCGAATGGTTGTGGGTGTTCTTAAAGTTGTATTTTGATGGGTTAACTTAGTTGGGAAATTCTAGATTTGTTGTTGACCGAATAGGTCTTTGGATTGATTTTGGTGGCTGAAATTTGGTATTGTTAGGGCATTGCTTGGGTGTCTATGGCTAATTAGTTGGTGTTAATAGATGTTTGATTGGAAATTGATTCTAATGAGTATTTTGATGGAAATCTGAATTTGGTTTTAGGACTTGTAAATTGGGTGATGATATTGGTTTATATTTTATTACTAGAGATTGAATTTAATTGTGTTGGATTGTTGTTTTGGTTTGTGTTGTAGGGGTTAATGCTAATTGAAAATGGTTGAATGGTTTGGTTAGTCTCTTGTAGTGGCCATGTATGGAGAGAGTGATTTTAATGGGTGTTCTTGATGGGATTTAAATCTGAATTTTGGAGTGATAATTTGTTGATGTTGAATTTTTGATTAAGTTCTCATAGTGTTGTTTTAATGACATTGGAGTTGGTTTTTGGCCTTTGATGCTTGTGGGTGCCTAGGCCCTTGATTGGAGTTGATTATGAGAATCCCTTCTATGTGGTAGCTGAATGGAGTTTATGTGTTGTTGTTGAGATTTTGATTAGGCTCTATGGAGGTTGGATCGAATGGGTATGCGGTTAGATGATTTTGGTGGTTTTTGGATTTGTAAATTTGGAGATATTATGATAGTGTTGAATTATCGGAATGTTTACCTAACTCGAAATGAATTAAGGGAATGAGTAAATAAAGTAAATGAAAGTGTATAGGAAAGGGATGGAATACATAAAGATTATAATATGTTAAATAAGGTTAAAGTTCTAAACCTAAACTACTTGGATGGTTAGTAAATGATAAAAATCAAGTATTAAATATAATGGTTAAAATGTGAATGCCATAGATTGATAAATTGTCCAAATAACCTTAAGACAAGAAAAATAAAATAGTGGTACTATGGGAATACCTAAATAGACTTTAAAATCAAATAGTATTGGAACTTTATGATTTATGTGCCTATATGCATATTGTGAAATATATAAGTGTGTTATGAGGTTTAGCTTAATAAGCATTTTATACATAGATGTCTATACATATATATATATATATGTATATGGGCCAAATACACTTAAGTTAGCTTAAATGAATAAACAACTATAAGCCTTATAGTTAATAACAATAATAGATAAACTAACAAATATAGTAAATACATCTTTGTATTAATAAACAAAGATATCATTAGAACCCAAACTTAAATGATAACTTAATAATAATTTAGGATACCTAGCTAGTCTTAGAAGCGGGTAACGCGACGTGTGTGCACGTGTGTAGTTTATAAGTATCATAGAATATATGGTCATTAGCATAGTCTAACGTCATAAATGTTTGCAGGCAAGTGTTCGGATTGGCGACCTCAATTAGTTCTCCAATGTTGGGTTCAAGTAACTTGAATATGGGGGAAATGTTGGAGTCATGAGTCCTATGCAGCCAAGGTGAAATTCTACTCACTAAGAAACTATTATTTTTATATATTATAGAATTGCAAAATATATATGTTGTTTTATAAATCCAAACCAACTGTATGTTGAATATATCTGTTTTGGTTGATTTAAATACTTTAGAGTATGTTCAAATATATCAATGATAGTTTCAGAATCTAGTATTGTGTGTTGCATGATTTGGATGAAGTATGGAATTGTTTAGCAAAGTATGATTTAACAGTATGATACAGTAATGAAATACTTACTGGTCAAGCACAAAGCATATAGCATGTAGCATAAAGCATACAACATGTAGTAACCCAGCAGCAGCCAAGTAACAGACCTTGGGGGATCCAAGCCCCAGAGCAGTATGCATAACATATATAGCATGATTTATATTGTGTGTGGTTTTCATAATTACTATGGGTAGTTTGCTAGATGTATTAGTATGCCTAAGAGTTTTAATGGCAAAGAGCTTATGTATACTGCTATCGTTTAGTTGCATAATTTAAGAACATTGAGCTTGGATGTACAATGGTATTTTCATTGTTCGAGTATGAGTAATACAGTGTCCTAGGAATAGGTTGATGGATTGTCATAGACATGAAGTTGTAATACCCTAGGATTCAGTGTTACCCATATTCAGGGGATGATAGTATGCTCGTACTAAAGAGCAAAATGGCATGTTTTAAGCTTGGTGTACTTGGATGTGACACTATTAGTTGGAATATCAGTGGGTTTTGGGAGTAGGTAGATGGATTGTCATTAGTACATCAGTAAGAAGTGCTTGGATATCGGAGTTTTACTCTAGTAACCACATGGACAACTATTTGCCATAGACACAAAGTTGTAATGTCCTGAGGCTCACAGTTGGTAACGTTAGATCTCTGTGCATTTGAGCTGATAAGCGTTGAATGTTACACATTCAAGCCCCTTAACTTATATATGTTAATTCCTTAGCATTGTTATTTGTTTGATTTTGTGTTGTTTTATTGTTTTCAGGTTTTAAATAAAAATGCAATTAATTCCATTAATTTTGGGCTTAAAGTACACTTTGAGAAGACCTAGAAGATATGTTTAAGCTTAACCAATCATATAGGTATGTGGTTAAGTTTAATCAAGTCAAGTGAAGGATTAAATCGGAATTTCTCTACTAAGAGTCAAAAATCGGATTGGATTCAAATTTGGATTCTGCATATGTCTCAGTGTTTAGATCATAACTTTTGTTTAAGATATCGGATTGCAATGAAATTGGTGGCGTTGGAAAGCTAATAAAATATTCAACAAATATGTCAGAAATAGCTTTTCTCTTATTCGAACGTTTACTATGCCAAAATCGCCCCGTAATAAAAGACCGCAATTCTGGCCGAATTTGGAATCCTTTTCCTACTTGGATTGAAGTTTCAATCTCCTACTTGGACAAGAAGACTCAAGAGACGATTTTTCTGGAATGGAAAGAGCTTCTAGGCCTTAAAAAAAAAACATTGAGAAAAGACACTGCTACTTAGAGAAAAATTCAGAGAAAAACTTCTTGAAGGCTTGAAGAGTTGAAGAGAAGTAATCATGGCAAGAGGCCATTGCAGCAACATCATGAGCGGCTAAAAACTTTTGTAGGGTATTGATGTAGCCCTATCCAAGCACAATGGTTTGATTGTATTTTAATTTAGAGAATTTTAGTTTATGCATGTTGGTTGTATAATTATGAGAATTGCTACAATTTGATATTGTTCTTCATCTTTTAATGCAATTGTTCTTCAATTCACAATCAATATTGGTAGAATTCTTCTCTTGTCTTAGAAAGCTTTTTACCTTTATTGAACTCAAATCATTCTTATTTTCTGTGATTATGAGAATGATGATTATACAACGGGTTTAATTGACATATGATCAAGAGAATTAGATAGGCCATGCCTAGGGAAGACGAATCGTACTACACCCTAGTTTAGTGTAATTTAGGTAAACGATTCGTGCCAACCGAAGATGGGTTATACTTTTTCATTGATTGTATGTATCCTATTAAAGACGTAGCTAATCCATGCCTAGGGAAGACGGGTCGTACCGCATCTTAGTGGTTAGGTGGACGGTCCGTGCCAACCGAAGATGGATTATACTTATGCTTTAATATGGTAATTTCTTGTTTATTTATAGCATGCATAGAATGAATTTCTCTAATTAAATATGATTAACCATTGATGTGCGGATAGCGGTGAAGTCAATACTCTACTCTTTTTCTCTCTCTTATATTTCAATTCTCTTTTACGTTTATTTTTATGCACTTTAGTTAATTACAAATTCAACAATCTTTTCATTAGTTATTTTTAATCTTCATAAACTTGATAGCAATACCCCTGCAGTCCTTGAGGTTCGACACCCTCTCTATAGCCTTATCCTACAAGGATTCGTTCTATTGCGAGTGGTTATTTATTATTGATATATTTTGGTAAACAAAAGACCACATACCAACATAAAAGTATTATTGTAGATGAGTCGATATGTAGAAGCTTCCAAGATGGGATGAATGGAACTTCTATATATGTTCACAGCTACATAGTATGCTTTAAATGTTTTCTAATAGTCGGTGTTTGCTATATCAGCTATGAGGGTTTTCAAATAAAAGTTTATAAATTGGTAGCTGTTATAGTGCATGCGAGACTAAAAGGGAGAGTTGGTTCTTTGCGAAAACTCAGTTACTTTAATATCACTGAGGTCTCGGTATCATGTACTGAGACGGTGAACTCATTTTTTCACCTATACGGATGTGGCAAACCCCCACAGCCGTATATATGATGTTCCTTTGGCTGCAGGTACTTCGGTCGTAGATGATGGTATTGTAAATGTGCACTTGGGGTATTATGACCAAAGCTCGCTACAACGGTCGTAATTGTGGGACCATGAGCGTCCTTTGTTTAATAGGTTTTGTTTATGGCTTGTGACGCCTGTGTCACTTGTTTTTGTATAAAACTATCTCTATTATGTAATTATATTAAGGAAAGACTTAAACATATAGATGTTAAATGGCACTTGTTATAATTAATTTATGACAGATGTTTAGATGTGATTTTCGCTATTAGGTTTATGTTTTCCGCTGCATAGTAGATAGATGTTATACTATGATTTACCAGGTACATATTATGAGATATGTACCATATGTTGGCTTTGCGACATATCGTCGTGCCACTGTGTAGATCCATTTATATTTTAAGAGAATAATGATTAAGCAAATGATTTGTATATATAAAAAAAAAAGGTCGCCACATTCCACCCATGGAAGCCATTTGACCAGTTCTTGGGTTTGTCCCCTGTGACACATCTTAAATACATCTTCAAAGTTCTATTGACTACCTCTATCTGTTTGTCCGTTTGTGGGTGATAGATGAGCTAAAGTTGAACCTTGTTCCTTGAAAATTGAAAAGCTCTCGCCAAAAATTGCTTGTCAATGTTGGATCTCTATCATAGACTATGGAGTTCGGTATTCCATGCAACTTGAAAATATTATAAAAAAAATACATGAGCCACTATGGTTGCAGAATATGGATGCTTGAGAGGGACAAAATGTGCATATTTAGACAATTTGTCCACCATGACATAGATAACTGATTTACCCTGAGAACTTGGTAACCCCTTCAAGAAATCCATAGAAATATTGCTCCATATTGTTGTAGGAATGGTAAAGGTTGTAGTAGAGCCCCGCCAGAAAGGTTAACTCAGCTTTATTCCGTTGACATATGATGTGGCCGTGAGCGTATCAATAATAAAATAAACCATTCGCAATAGAATGAATCTTTGTAGAATATGGTTTGTGTGAGTGTGCCGAACCTCAAGGACTATGGGTTGTTGTTCAGCTATTGAAATTAACTCTAATCTAATTCAGAAAAGATGTTAGATTTTTGTTTTGTAATTGAAACTAAATAAAAACATAAAAGTAAAAGTAAGATAGTATGTAGAAGATATAAGGAATTGATTTCATCACTAATCTCATAATAATGATAAATTGCATTTAACATGAATATTTCACTTACATGGATGATATGACTCTTGTGTGTTTGTCAAGCACTCAACGATATCGTCAAGAATATATATATTTGTTTTATTAAGAAATAAGAATAGCCTATCTTTGTTAGGCACGGATCGTCCACCTAACCACTAAGATGCAGTACAATCCATCTTCCCTAGGTATAAACTATCAAATCTCTTAATTAGCATACAAGTAATCAAGGGATAAGCATAACTTATGGCCTATCAAACCCTCTTGATTTTATGTCCATTAAAACCGTTGTAAAACCATCCTTCATACAATCACAAAAAATACGAAGGTTGAGGTCAATAGAAATAAACAACTTTCTAAGACAAGATAAGAGATTTATTAAAATTGAATATAAAAATTGAAGCATAATTTCAAGATTAAACAACCATCATTCATGTTCATAGAATTCTCAAAGTCAAACATAATTACACCATAATTACTTGAAAAATGATACATTAATACTTTACGGATGATTTAGCCACTCATGGAGATGTTGGAAATCGCCTTTGTTGAGGAGAATTCCATCCCAAGAAGTTTCAGGAACTTTGAAGCACTTTTCTCCTAAAACATAGCCACTAATCTTATTGATTTCTTCTATGTAATGTAGTATACCTTTAAAGCACGAATTAGAGGTCTATTTATAGAGTACAAGAGCAACCCTAGTCTAAGTAGGAGAATGAAAACTCTTCCATTTTTTTTTTAAAAAACTTTTTATTTTGTCTTACTGTCAATTTCTGTAGCATGATTGTGCTCGAGCTCACCATCTTGTGGGTTCCTGCTGGTGTATGTGCTTGATCCATTGCGCTAGAGCCCAATTTCAATTGCGCTCGAGCTCAATTTCCTGTAGCCTTCATGATTTGTGTTTTAAGCCTTAAAAGTGATGGATTTATTTGTATTTTTTCCTTAGACACCTGAGAATGCCTAAAATACAAAAACAACACAAAATATTATATTACAATGAAACTAAGGGCCTAACATATACGAGTTAAGGGGCTTGAATATGCAATATTCAACACCTATCACACCCCCAAACTTACATATTGCTAGTAGTCTTTTAGCAATACAATAACTACTCTACTTTCTCTTTCGCGGGAAACACGATTTCATTTAGCGTATACAACAAGCATTTTAAACCTCTAGGACTCCATAGTGGACAAGTGAAGTCTCGTGAAGGTTTATCAGAAATGCTATCCACAAACATTATGCAAATCATGTTATCCATAAGATTGAAGTGTCATAAAAACAATGATTCTCATTCATTAGCAAGTTTAACAAGATAAACTCCATCTTTAAAACTATTAAGAATTTCAAAGTCTAAACATTTACTAATGGCTGGTTAAGGTATCACAAGTTCAAATTGGTGTAAAGTGAACTAACACACAATTATCAGGCTTCAAATTAATTCCAATATGCATGATTCAATACCTTCAAATTCACTAGGATCCCCAATAGATGAAACAACCAAGGCATGATGATATTATTTATTTATTTTTTATCAGGCTGTGCAATGCTTAGCTCCCTTAGGCTTTCTAATTGACCCATGTATCGAGTGTTAAGCCAATGACTCTCAAACTAGACTACTTTAGGGCTCTAGGTGTAAAACACCCTTGCGGGTTTACTGACTCGAGTAAAAAAAGCTAAGAAGCTAAATTTAGCCATATTATCAATTAATCCAAATTTCTCACCTTTTGACGTGAACATTCAATGCTTAATGAGGCAAGAAGTTTAGTTACTCAGTGAAAAATTCAATTCTCTTTTTTCTATTTTTTTTTTTAAAATATCATGCCAATATCATTTATCCAACAAGTCAACCACTTCATTTCAAGATATTGAAAACAGACACAATCTGTTTCACATGTCATACCTCACAAAATGTGTGCTAGTGTGCTTGTGGCAGATTCAAAGTGAAACATGTGAAATTTCATGTGTCAAAGGTAAGTGCTAAGACTTAGATTCCCTAATGAAATGATCACGTATTCAAAATTTTAAGCTCGTCAATGAAATGCAAATCAGAGTTAAAGTTCAATCCAAGTCTTAGAAATAATATGATAAGGCATTCACAATATGTACAACAGGACATTAAAATGTTTTTCCCTAACCCCAAACTCAAGCGATACATTGTTTCCAATGTATAGATAGAGATATAATACCGGGTGGAAAGGAAAAAGGTGGGGCGAAAGTACTCCTCCAAACTTCGATGTAAGAACATCTGCCCTAAAAAACGAAGTACTACTCCAACCATATAAAAAAATCCATCATAAAAAACAACAGAAGAAGTGTCAGTAAGAGAACAATTAAAAATAAACAAAAAGAAACAAAAAGAAAAAGACAGGAATGTAACGAGTTGCCTCCTATAAGTGCTAAGTTTAACGTCTTCAGCCAAACCCTTCAAAACTGACATCCTATGGGTTGGAGATGTATTTAAGATGTGTCACAGGGGACAAGCCCAAGGATGGTCCAAATGGTTGACATGGGTGAAATACACATATAATACAAGTTGCCATGCAAGTACAAGGAAAACCTCATTTGAAGTAGTGTACAGTCGACCACCGCTCACACTTCTTTCTTACATTTCAAGAATTGATAGTGTGATTTAGTGGAATAAGAACTCCTGGAATGTGACACCCTATTATGACAACTCAAGCCTAAGCCAAGTCAAGCACAGAATCGAATGAAAAAAGTCTACGATCAGGGGCATACAGAGAGGGAGCTCCAATAAGGAGATATGGTGTATGTGCGACTACATCCATATCGACAACATTATGTGGCAAGGAGGCTAAATATGAAGTTGGCTACTATATATTTTGGGTCGTACAAGGTGGTTGGAAGGATCGAAGAAGTGGCATACCGACTTGAGTTACCTACGTGTTCTAAGGTGCTCCCCGTTTTTCTTGTTTCCTTGGTCAATAAAAAGTTGGGACATGGAGTGGTTTCGAGTACCATGTTACGTGAAATTCCAAATACTGATCGCGTCCTCAAATCGCAAGCCATCCTTGATTTCCGTGGCAAAGATCAAGTTAGGGAGGTCTTGATTCATTGGCATGGTTTTAGTCCCGCAGATGCGACATGGGAGAGAGTCGAGACTATGCTGCAACAATTCCAAAAATTCACCCTTGAGGACAAGGGTGCTTCTTAAGAGGGATGGCATGCTATGGTAGTAGATAAGAAAGGATGATAGCGTGTCGTATTTTACTTTAGCCGTGTAGTTGGTATTATTTATTGTTGTTTTATTCAAAGTCATGACCAGGGGAGTGTTTTCACTCCCACTTGGTTGTGCACCCTACTAGGAAGGAGGAGGAATTTCATTTCTCCTATGACTCCTATCTTATCTATGCTATCTAGATAGTAGGAATTGAAATTGTAGTTCTCCTATGACTCCAACCCTACCTATGCTACAACTCTTTCTTATCTCCTAACCATATTATAAGTGTAAATCTAAGTCTATAAATAGAGAGCCATAGTGAAGTATTATTTACCAATTCAGTGCTTCAAGTTGTGAGTTCACACCCACGGTCATATTTAGTCATTAGAGAGAAGATCTGGAGGTTGAGTGAAGAACCTAAAGAACACGTCATTCACCATTCAACATGCAAGGAGCAAATCAACCAAACTCAACTGGCTCTAGTAGCTTAGAAGAGGTCAATTCGATTGTAAGTTCCTTGAACATGTTAGTTTAATTAATCTAGCCTTATTTATCTTGAAGAAATTTTTTCTGGGATCGGTATTCCGCTGCGCATACTTTGATTAGTGGATGATCCCCAACAGAATGTTCCGTGTACCTTCTGACATACATACTAGAGTATGTACATGGTCACTGTAGCATACGACAAATACTCGAACGTTCAGGCATCCAACATCGAACGTTCGACATTAGGATTTGACTCAAACGTCCAGCTATCCCACTTCGAACGTTTGACCATGAACAAAAGTCAATATTCTTACTTTCAACAATCCCTAATGAACCTTATCAAACCCACTAGTCATTCCAAAGCTCAATTAATTCTATAAAATATTTTGAGGTATAACATTGACCGTTATTCACGAGCCTCAAATCCATCTACTATATCCATCTTATCATCTACTATATCCATCTTATGTGGAGGAGGAAGATGAATTTGTTGATGAAGAGTTTCAAAAAGACGAGTTTGTTGATGAGGAGTTCAAACATAGACATGTTCATGAAGATGTTGAAGATCCTTCACAAGGATTTGTGTATTGGGATTCTCCACCAATCTATAATCATCTACCCTCAAGAAGAGGAACCGTTTGAAAAGGTAAATCTCTTAGATAATATTGAAAATTTTGTTGATGATAGTTCTATCCATCATGTGCTTGATAAAAGCCCTATAAGTGAAATATTTGATTTGGATGTTAACAAAGTTGATTTTCTTGGGGTAGGAAGTATTTTATCAAATTTCCTTGATGCTAATGTTTTTGATGATTTTTATGTTGAGAATAATCTTATGTTTAAAAGGGAAGAGATCATTGATCCATTTTGGAAGATATTCATGGTGCATGAACATGAGAAGATGTGCGATAGTCGTGTGAAGCTAAAGTTTTTTTGAATCTAATGCGAAATTTTTTCAAGTTACTCATCATAGTCATGTGGTGATTAGGGAAGTATTATTTCTTATGGGATGTTACATTGTTTTGCTTCTGAAGAGAAGGGGATGGAATAGATTGATTGGGCATCTGAAGGATGGAGGCAAAAACTAATGGAATTTAAGGACAAATTCTCTCCAACGGGGTGAGATTGATGTAGGCCAATTTTGCCAGATTTTTGTGAGGCCCATTTTACTTAAAAAAAATAAAAAATCATATCTTCTTATTTCGACATCTGATTGAAGACAAACTTGGTGCTTTAGAAAACTTATTCAAAGGGCTATAATTTTGTATTTCATTTAAATTTAGTAATTCCAACGTTTACTAGGGGAAAGTTGTCATTCTGTATTATTTTTACAACAAAATATTTATATTTCTTTTTTTTTTTTTTTTTAATAATTAATTTATTGGGTTTCAAATTTATAAGCCTAATGTGATGACCTTACCTGCCAGTTTATTAATTCCATTTATCTTATTCACATAATTTAACTTCAATAAATATTTCAAATCATTTTTTTGGGTGTTACAAGAATTATCACGGAGAAGATCATAGTCATAGACCTTTGTATTTATAAAAGATTATTCGTAGTCATAAATGGAACTGGGAAATCCATCTCGACTATAACTTGTAAATTTAAACTATCTGTCTTGATTAGACAAAGCAAGTGCGCTTCGGGTTGATATGTTGGTGTAAGAGCAAGATAATGCCATTCACCGAACGGACCATGTTAGTTGACCTTTTTTTAACACTGTCACAAAGAATGATGTATGTGAATGACACCTTATAACAGTTATTCTAAATTCTAAGAAAACTGTGAACACAGATATAGAGTGTAGGTTACTTTGATTTATTTATGAGTGAAATCTTTCTATGGTCAACATCTTTGTGCATTAGGTAATTATATGTAGCATTGTGGGAACACATTCTTCAATAAGAAATCCAAATTCTTTGTCAGGAACAAAGTGATAAGGAATATTCTCATTGATGTAGATTTAATGGGAGTGATTATTTCAAAGCTCAGGCCTGAGTGTTTCAATGTGACTTACTGAAACTTATATGCACAAGGTGAGATGGAATCTCATAGGGTAAAAAAAGATAATTACATAATTAAATCAGGTTATCAAAGAAAAGAAGTTGTGAACAAAGTAACAGTGTATGAACTTTGGTTCGACTTCGGAATGATTCCACGAAGGAGTAATATGTAAAAAAATAAGTATGTTATAGGGATTAATTGATTAATCGAAAGAATATTACAGTGTAGTTACATTTGTTTAATATAATCAATTATGATTAAGAGAGTCGTGTGACATGTGTCACAAGCCTATTGGAACTAATTATATTTTTTCCTTTAGGTCCCTCTTTGAACTACTGTAAATTGACTATTTGTTTTGGGCGTCAGTTATGAATTTATTTATTTGGATTGTTTTATTTTATAAAACTTGGGCCAAAGAATTTAATTTCTATGTGACTTGTTATTTGGAGTTTATAGGGTTTAGAAATTTAATTCCTAAAGGCTTAGGCAATTAAAAGAGCTCTGGACTCAAAGGATTTAATCCTACAGGCTTAACCAGAGTTAAAAGAGCATTGGACTAATGTGATAAAACCCAAGCCTAAGCTTTGGGCTTCTTGGAAAAGGGCTAGGGTTAAACCTAGCGCTATTTTTCTCAAGTCTATGCTTCTAACCATTCTCTAGCAATGAAAATAGTTTTGTGAGTCTATACTCACAGTCATATTCAGACGTCAAAGAGAAGACTTGAAGGATGAACCAAGAACATCAAAAACGTGTTGTTCATCATTCAACATCAAGAAGAAATTCAAGTAGGATTATATAGCCCTAAATACTTAAGAGATGCCAAATTTGATTGTAAGTATAATGAACTTGTAGATTTAATTTTAAATCTAGCCTTGTTTATCTTGAAGACAAAGATCCTTGGAATTGTTTTTTGCTGCGTATACTTTTATATGCATGATTCCGACATATGAATCTCAAGTTACAATATCAGCAGCATAAAGTCTCGCTTATTATTCATACCAGTGCAGAAAAATATATTGCTCTTTGTCGTGAGGCAACCATATTGCATTGTAGGAAGAATCACAATCTGGACTCCAACCTAGTTATATATTCTACTATATAGCATTCCTGTATTGATCTGTAGGACGTCAACAAAATGAATAGAATAGTTAGGAAAAGATGAGTAATGCTAAATACACCACCTCCATTTCGCTTGTATCTCACATGGCTGATGTGGATGGGAGTGAGATAGAAGTGTAATATATAGCATTACTCGGAAAAGATTTGTCTCGTTATGGTATAAAGAATGCAATAAGTTACCACTTCAGAGCCAGTGCTGAGGACAACGACTGATCATGAGAACCAAATTGCCATGGCACGGAAAAATCTACATGGTAGAAACTTGACGTAAACCGACCACTTCTCACTATGCATTTCTAAAATAACAAAAGGAAACCCAAAAGCAGAGAAAAATCAAACCGACAGATATTTGTATTCAGAAGCAACATTTAATTGTGATTCTTTGAGCATGCGGCTACAGCTTTTCCAGTTTCAACAGTTCCTGAACAATCTACATCAATTTAAGGGCAAAATATATTACAGGAGGCAGATATGATAAATGAAATTGATGCATTAGACATTGAGCGGTGGGTTTCCAAGGGGGTGAAAAGAAACAAGAACCTTGAGACAATCATGATAAGAACTACCAGACTCTGCCAAGCAATGCCTGCACCCTAACCAAGAAATAGAATAATAAGAGGTGGGGGGGACGTACAAGAGGAAAAACAAGTTAAATAGAGGGTTAGAAACACCAAATATTTCCATGGATACACTGCTTGTTACTTCTCCTGTCCTGCCAATAGCAAGAAATCCAGATCAATGTTATGGCATATTCCCATTTTTAAGACCCAAACTACACAAAATGAGAGATTAGCAACAACTGGTTGCTAATCTTCGTGCCCATCTACCGGCCAAATGGGCTGCGGCACATAGTTCTTCTGGTTATTATCCTTGTAATTCCCCTTTGTTTTCTTTTTCTTTCTTCCCCTCTCCTGTATTGCTCAGAAAAAAGAAAAATAAAAGAGAGATTAGCAACAACTAGCAAAAGCTACCAAAGAATAGGTCATCGAGGCAGTGAACTGAAGAGTACAAGTAGCATTAATGCACAAAAAGTCTGGCTATTCTCCTTCATCACCCACTATGCTTAATTCTTCCTCAAGAGCCTCACTGAATAATTCTTCCCAAAAGCCCTCATCAAGTTCTCTATCCCTACTCTCCAGTGGCTCTAGATCTTCCTTTTCTTTGTCATGCTCCTTTCTTTCCCTACCCAATCCTAGCATTTCCAATGCTTGCGCTTCAAGCTCTGATACTGCAAATTCAAGAGGCTCAGGTTTAATGGGTTTTAATCCTTCACCAGTCCGACTTGAGTCGCCACCACCAACAGAACTAGGTCCTCGATCAATTGACCTCCTTTTCTTAGTCATGACTTCTTCTAGTTCCTTTCTCTTCTCCTTCTGTTGGACGAGCTGCTGGAGAAAGGTTGGGTTTTGCATCGCTCTTGCTAAGAAGGACATCATTTGCTTTTGCCTCCTTTCTGTCCCTTGTAACCTTTGGTCCATTACTTGAAGGTAGCCTCTAGTATTCTGCTGCTGCTGCCTAAGCTTCACTAGTTCCATCATTAGAACATGCTTGTCACGCCTCAGACGATCGATTTCTCCATCTACTCCAAACTGGCCAACCTCAACAAAGGGACCCAGAGCATGTTGTGGAGGGAAAGGTTGAGAGGGTGCCTTTCTTCTCTTGATGTTCCTCAGAAGATGTCGCTGGCCCCTGAGAAAACCATCATTGGCAAACTCCCATCTATCTGGATCAATCTTCCTAAAGCCCTGTAAGAACCAAATTCGACACTCAGTGGTGCCACAAACGGATGGAAATTAAATCCCTAATCATATCGGCTTCACAACTTCATCTTCCATGGTGAGACAAAAACCCATCAAACTTTGAGACAGACTTATTATATTCTACTGGTAATTAAGTAAGATCAAATTATTATGTGCTGCACATGATAACAGAAGTGAAAAACGAAAGTCGACCACCCGTGATGTAATTCACGCCACGTATTGACAAAACCGGAAAGAACATAAAATAGGTTGATAATGAAAATGATATTAAGTATATCGATTTTTTTTTTCCTATCAGACATTCAAGTGAGAATATGCCTAGCTAGCTATCATAGTCACGGAATTATTATACAAGAGACAGACAGCAATATTCGGGCTACTTTTTTCTTCTTATTTTTCATAGCATTCAGGCAGTACTGAGGTAATAGTATACAAGTTTTGCTGAGATATAGACAATTAATTAATTAATTAATTACAGCTATAATCCTGCGACGTTACAGACAAAAAGAATCTAAGATAGACGTGAAATTTGTCAAATATCTCATCCATAAACGAGACTCTAAAGACTAAAGGTGGGTTGGATTCTTGGGACCACGTTAGCGTAGCTACAAACCACGTCAAAACGTTCAGTTGATCATGTGATGTCTGCAAGTATATATGAAACATTGCAGCTATCCCCAGTCACGAAATACCCCATCAGACACGCTGTATATATATATATATATATCATTTGCGTCTATCGGGAATTCAGGGCATTGTAGGTGGACAGACTGCTGAATACAATGATTTAAATACAAATGTAGAACAATAAGAAGTAAGAATCTGTTAATTAAATATGCTAATAGTGCATGCCTCGTGAAAAAAAATAAAGGACAGAAAATGCAGGTAATAGGAACACAAGGGGTAAAATGAAAACAAGTTGTTATATCTCAGCTTTCATCCAAGAACCTGCGTAAAAATCAAACTCATTCTTTCTTATCTAATTGAAATAAAGTGTACCATAAACATAGAATCTCAGAACCAGAAGAAAAAAAAAAGAAAAAAAGAAAAAAAAGTAAATAAAATTTCAGGCTGAAGAGAATGCTTACATAAGTGTTGAGCTGCCTGACAAAGCTTGAGAAATTGTTGTGCTTGAAGTATCTCCGGAGGAGATTTGTGGAGAATGAATGAGGATCCCACACAACAAAGCTGCTGCCTCCCCTGCTCCAAGAAACCATGTGATTGGTAGTTGGGTCATCAACCATGTCAAAGGTCTTGGTCAAGAATGGTGGAGGTCCTACGTAATGAAGGCCCTCCTTTGGCTGTGGTGGAGGCATCTTTGGCGGGTAGCCGCCCGGGTCCGATGAACCCATTCCAGGAGGGACTTCCTTCACCGGGTACAACGGATTCATTTCTGAAAATATTTGGTCGCTTTCGATTGCTATATGTCAATTTGTTGTTAAAGTTCCAAATCAAAACAGAGTTCAATGCAAATGCCAGATTGATAAGAAGTATATAATTGAATACCCGAAAATCCCAGAGATAATTTGATCAACTGGTTGGAAATAACAAAGAAATAGATTAAAAATAAAAATAAAAATAAGGGTTTGTGATGCCAAGTTGTAGGATTCAGAGGAAACAGAGTAGACCTGAAAAAAGATATAAAGAAGCCGATGGAACAGCAGAATCCAACCAAGAAATGAAGAAAAGAGGAGGGAGGAGAAAGTGAGGCGCTTAAGATTTGGAGCAGAGACGTTTAGGCCGTTACATGAAGTTGGTAGTTTGTCACACTCTTGTACAAAGAAGCCAAAGGATTGCGAGTGTCTTGACTCTTTTAAGGGTATAAATTGAAAAAATTATAATTATTGAGAAAGTTCTAGACCTCTAGGCAAGCAACTTGCATATTTTTTTTTTTATTTTTTATACAATTTAGGTAGGCCTATGAGCCTATCCTCATCTGGCAACTTGGTGGGAGAGAGAGAGAGAGAGAGAGAGAGAGAGAGAGGGGTTCTGCAAGTTTTGTAAACGATGAATTTTTTTGTGGTAGAGGTATGGGTTGATAGACCCCACTTTTTAATTTGGTGGGGATCGATCCAGTGACTAATTTAATTATAGGACAATAATGTAGAAAAATAAATACCTTGAGAATTTCTTCGTCTTAAGCTTTGTAGGATACTTCCATTTCAGGTAAAGCAGGTGAAACGGAGAAAAATTATTAGAAAAATGATATAAATAAATTTTATTCATTATTTGTTTCTTACAAATTTATTATTGGATTTATATGAGAGGTATATCAGGTTTTATAAATTTAATAGTAAATTTAAATCTTGATTTTCTGAAAATAAGTAAAATATGATTAAGGTATGGGTGTTTAATATGTCTAAAAATTATTTTATAATGACTTTTTTGTGTTTTGCATATATTGTCATGTAATAAATATGCATATGTTCTCGATGGGTAATTCAATTGGCTGGAAATTACACTAATTTAAATCCACCATCTCCTTCGTGTGTGGACATGTCATAAATATGCACGTTGCACGCCATAGTGTTCAAAAAATGTAAATGCGTAAAAATCATACAAATCATTAAATAAAACAAAAAAAATATATAATTTTGACCTTAATCAACTAGAAGAAGACACATACTAGTTGATTTTCGACACTCCTAATCTAATCTATTAAGGCACAAGAATCAATTATTTGCAAAATATCTTAGGCGACACATTCGGCGAAGAGTTTGCATGACACCTATGCAGCTTCTATATCTTTATTTATTTATTTTATTTATTTTTTTACTCTTTATCATATGCTACATTTGCAAAACACCACGAGTACTCGTGGCACTCATGTGAGGCGACATGTATCACTATACCATTGCCCAAAGAAAAATTATAAATTATAAATTATAAATAGCTCTTAAAGAAAACACACATACGTGGAGATAGCTGTAGGTGACACGTTAGTCGGTTCCTCGCTGAGTGAGAAGGGTAGGTTGTGGTAAAGAAACGTTCTTCTCTCTGCACATGCAACTTGCATTTGTTTTTCTTTTTTCCGAGGGTAAGTTGCACGTATTTAATGGGAATATTGGGTACGACCATATTGTATTACGACTGTGAGCATGATGAACATGATAAAAGTAGCGCATAGAAGGTTGCACAAGTGACACGCTTCACATCAGCAGGACCGCATCTATTTTAAATTACAACCCATTATATATTAGTTTATTCATATCCAGCAATAGGGTCGGCGGGATTGATATATTGTAGAGTCTAAGGCGATAATTTTAAACGAGACATATATATATATATATATATATATATATATATATATATATATATATATATATATATATATATATATATTATCATTTTTATTTGATAATTATTTTCATTACTTTTTAGCTAAACAATTTATTTTTTTTTTTATTTTTATCTATCACTTTTTAAAAGCTTTCTAAATCAAATTCTTTAAATATTTATCTATTTTAATTAGATATTATTTTTTATTGGTTTTAAGAGCAATCACTTCTAATGATTTTAACTAAAAAAAATAAAATTGCATCGAGTGTTAAAACAAACAACCCATCACACACCAGTAGTATCAAGCACAATCATCCGTTTAAAAAAAAAAAAAAAAAATCCAGCACAAACACAGTAAACATATTCCGGAGTTTCCTTTCAACATCCAAAAATTTTCAAAAAACAATCAAAGAATAAGATAATTAACTGAAAAATAACGAAATATAGAGCTATTGAAGAAGAAAAAGAAGGCATACAGAGGTCTTAGATTGGTGGAAGAAATTGGAGGCGAGAGAGTGGCGAGCGAGCCAGGAGAAGAGCCTCACACTGTTGGAGCGAACCATTTTGTGTTGGAGAGTAAAAAAGAGGGAGAGAACTAGAAGGATTAAAGCTTTGGGGGATTTGGGTTTATTCTGATAAACTCCAGGTGGATTTAGATAGAGAGAGAGAGGGTATTTTTTATTTTATTTTAATTATTTATTCTATGTGGGAGTTATAGAGTCTCCTAATAAGAGAGAAAATGCATTGTTATTTTGTTGGTATTAATTATTGTTTTCTTATGCCTCTAATTATTTATTTTTCTATTGAAGTTAAAGAGTCTTTAAAGAAGAGATCATACTTCTTTTATTTTTTCAAAACCATTCCAGATTATAATTGGGCTCTTTTTTTTTTTTTTTTTTTCAAACAAACTTATCTTTGTGGCCTTATTCTATTGAGAAAAAACTATTTCAGATTATGATTATGCTTTTCTTCTTCTTCTTCTTCTTCTTCTTTTTAAAAAAACTTGTCTTTGGAGCCTTATTGGAAAAAACTGTTTTAGTTTATGATTAAGCTTTTTTATTTTTTATTTTTTCAAACAAATCTGTCTTTTAGAGCCTTATTCCACTTGGCCCTTAGGCAACTGCCTAACTTGCCTAAGGAATGAGTCGGCACTGTCCAGCATACATGTGATACGGTAAGAAAAACAAAAGCAAACCTACTGCTTAGAAAAATGGACGGTCCAGATTTTAAGAGTTTAGTCAAACGACGTTGGTGGCCACCAATGTACACACTTTGACGCACTGGACAAAGGATGAGTCTGGACTAGGGCTGAAAACATCAACAAAGGGCTGAAAACATGCTTTTATAAAACATGAAAGTCACTCAAATCAATCCTACAAAATGCTAATAGGTCTTCTTTTCAAATCCAAATCAGACTTGGACTACTTATGTCCAAAACCTACAAGTAAAAAAGAAAATACTAGTGGGCGACACACATGTTGATGGGTGAAAGTCACCCTACTGTCCAACAATCTCCACCTTAACTTGAATCCAATCAATTCACAACAATCACCTCTCAGTATGCTTTCGTTCATTGCCACAAGGGCAATCATAATCCACAAGTGCCACTCAAGTCTAAGCACCTCTTGAACTTGAGCATAGGATAGGACATCGTTTAGACAGACCACCATGCTTCTCTACCAGTCCTCTTGGCCATATATGTTTCTTTGATGACTCTTTCTTCATGTAGATCCATCTGCACCCTTTAGCATTCTTTCCCTTGAGCAATCTAACTGACTCCAAAGTTTGATCGTTTTGTAGTAACTCCACCTCTTTTAGCATACCATCCTAAACAGATGATGGATCTCCACTACTAGTTGTCAGAGTAAAAGAAACCATATTCACAAAGTCATACCTCATTGGTGTTTTTCGGTCACATTTCTCTCTACCTCTTGCTAAAGAATAAGGCTCTTCTTAGTGCTGTAAGTCTCTTGAAAAAAATTCGTCATCACTTTCTTTTCTGAGTGAATGCTGTTTATCAAGGTTCACCTCCAAAATTTGTTTTCCTTTTTGGCTGTCAGACAATGCTTCATCCTCTTGAACCTTGTTATGCACTATACTCTCTGAAAGCTCATCTACGTTGACAAACTTAGACTTCTTAGTTTCCGGCTCTATACTCACAAGTTTTGCATTTGACCTGTCCTTGTACACAACATGTTCATTAAAAGTAATTTTTGTACTTCTAATGATCTTTTGGTTTTGATCATCCCAAAACCTATGGCCAAAGGTTTCATTAACTATATCTCTAATATTTGTATTCATATAGAGAGTACAAGTCTTGTATCCACGAGCCAAAATCCTGGCTCCCGTGCTAACTTTTCACTTACCACCGTGAAAGCCAAGATCATGCTCTTGTTCATCCAGTTGTCCCATTAAAATCAAATTCTCCTTCCATCCTAGAACATGTATGACTTTCTGCAGTTTCCATACCAAGTCACAATGGACTCCAATGCCAACATCACCCATGCTCACAATATCCAACACCAATCCGTCAGCTAAGTACACCTTTCCAAAATCTCCAGCAATATAGTTTTCGAGAACTTGGATTGCAGTGGTATTGAAAGCAACTCCTTATTGCAAGATGCAAGAATCAAGAATCAAGAGGATTGTCGATAGAGAGTGTGCCGACCCTTTTAAAAAAAAAACATACAAAATGGATCATCACAGTGGCACGACTATTTGTCACTCAGCCAACTCATAGCACATGTCCCATAACCTGTAGCTGATACATCAAAGTATAACAACTATGCAGCGGATTACGAATCTAGACAATATAAATCATCCCTATAGACACAAACTGATAATTACACAAAAGAGGCATTTAACATCTATCTATTTAAAGCTTCGACATAAAATTATTTATACCATAAAAGAATGGTTATCAAACTACGTGCCACAAGCGACACTAGCCATATACAAAATGTACATCAAAAGGGACCATCCAATTCCAACAGATCTATGCCCCGAGCGACAAGCTTTAGTCGTAGTATCTCTAGTAGTTTGCCATAGGGTCATCGTCGACATCTGCGGTACCTGCAGTCAAAGCATCAATGTCTATACGGTCGTGGTGTTAGCTACGTCCGTATAGGTAAAAGTATGAGTTCACCATCTCAGAAGTATATCACACACTGGTGTTCACAATGAGCCAATCTTTTGTTTCTGCCGTACGTTTACAGTAACAGCTACCAATAACATGATACTTTTGTTTTGAAAACGTTCCATAGTTGATAGAGTAAACACAGGCATTTCACAACTAGAATAATCTCACTACAATATATATGTAAGTATTCCATATCTCGGGATAACACAAGCATACATGTATTTCTGCATGCAAATCAATGGCATCAACACATCATTTTCCAAATCATAACACACATCATTATGTAATGCATGCTCATGTTCTATTTCTTGTTTTAGAATATAGGAGCATCTACTCACTAGTGCCAAGAGCATCAACTCTGGACTTACTGTTTCTGTAGCTGAGAGCATTAAATCTAGTCTTACACATGGAATATAAGAGCATCAACTCACTGGTGTTAGGAGCATCAACTCTGGACTTATTGTTTTTGTAGCTAAGAGCATCAACTCTAATCTTACACATGTTCCACCTGTAAGGCATCAACCCGCATGGTTCATTTCATGCACCAAGAGCATCAACTCTATGGTTCTTTATTGACACTTCCCATAAAGCATCAACTCGCAGGGCTTACTTACTAACCAAGAGCATCAACTCTATGGTCATACTCAACTCTACCCGTAAGGCATCGACCCGTACGGTTCACTTAACGAAGAGCATCAACTCTATGGTTATACTGTTTCTGAAGCCGTGAGCATGAACTCTGGCCTTACTCATGTTCCACCCATAGGACATCGATCCATCGGGTTCGTTCCATCGTTCATGATTTCGTTATGCTAGTGCATCAACACTACTTGTGCTCAGTGTACATGTTATTACACATGTAGATTATCACGTTTAAACAACATCATGTTCTATCCACATTCTTTTCAACATATCATGAAAACTTAACTCAACACAATATTCTTCAAAACATATCTCAAACATTACTTCATTATTATATCTCAACTTCACAACTCAATCTCTAAGCATCTCTCATACATTATTTTGTAATCATATCTCAAATTCACAATTCAATTCTCAAAGGATTTCACAATCATCATTTTTTAATCATATCTTAAATTCACAATTCAATCTCAAAGCTGAAAAATAAAGAGACTTCTAATTTAACCGTGTGTGTGTGAACAATGTGTAACAAAATATCTAAATGCAGAATTTAAATGAGACAGATATTTTGTTAATGAAGTGGAAACTCAATTAAGAGAAAAACCACTCTGGGGTAGCCAAACCCAAGATATTCACTATTCAGAAGATAAAGCTAGTAACAAAGTAGTGACACTCACATACCTTATGCAACGGTTGTACCTTGTACCCAGACATGTAACCCAACGTGAACGCCTCCCAACCAGTCTCTACCTGAAGGGGCTTCAATGGAATCCTTTAGCTTAAGACTCCTCCCTAAGCTAGACTTCAACACGAGCAAGTCACACATTGGACAACCCTTAGAAACCTAGCAGATCTTCACAATTTCTACCTAAACATCCTCTCTAAGTACAGAAGAATTCAATACTAAATTCTGTCAATAATACATGCCTTATAGTCTTTAGAAAACCTAAGTCAAGTCTGAAACGTACTTCTCTAGGCCGCGTCCGGACGAAAGTTGAGTGCGTCCAAATGGATAACTGTGCAACAGTCTTTTCATAACGCGCTTCACGCTCCAAATTAAGGCCGCATTCCGACGGTGTTTCCCTAGAGTCCGGACAGTTGCAAATTGTCTGCACGTAATTTCCTTATTAAGGATCGCATCCGGACGGTGTTGCCTTGTCGTCCGGACGGATGCAAGCTGTCTTCCCAATCCATGTATGCAAAGGAAAACTAGAATCTTCTCGAATTTTGAAGAGCATCGGGATGTGTTGCCATGACGTCTGGACAGATGCAACTTGGAGTTGTTCAGAAGCTTCTCGACACTGATGAGCATCCGGACGCATCACTAGGCCGTCCGGACAAAAACAAAGGATCCGAATTTTGCTGAGTTGGAATCTTCATAGAATCTTCCTGGAACACTGAAGTATCCTTCTTGAAGCTTGTGACACTAAAATTTGTTATAATATGGCTTTTTCCATATTAGAGAAATAAACTCTAAATACTTCGAAGATTTTGAAATATACAACATCCCTGTTAAAGTAGCAACATTACATGATAGTGATTTTGTCAACAGAATGCAGCCAATAAAACTAACAAATTCCCACTTTGGCCATTCTGAGACAAAAATCACTTGACCGGTTTAAAATACAATCCCGGTCCAAAATAAAAATACTCCCCATTTTTGTCTCAAAAGAACAAAGGGTAAATAGAGTATAGAAAAAACCACAGTTAAAGAGTTTTAAAATCCAAAAATAATAGGGATAATAGAAAACCGTAAAAATCCAAATAATCAGAAGTTTGTAAAGCAACTGTTAAAGAGAGGAACACAAATTCTCAAAGCACCAAATCCTGTTGATCCATTGAACCAAGTGACGGAGAGAAATCCGTTCATTAATCTAGATTTGTGCCACATCGGCTTCTAGCTCCTGAAGTCGGGTACCATAGACTGAACACTTTTAGTCGCTTGATTTTGCAAAGCCTGAAACTAGTTATCCGTAGATTGATATCCTGTAATCAACTGGTCTGCAAGATAAATGAGAAGATTCACCACTGAACCTCTAACTGGTGCAGATCTGAAGAAAGATGCTACGGAAGGCTCTGCATGAGCTGGGGGAAAAAGCTCATCTAAATCCTGAGACCCTTGGAATTTGAGCATATGTTTTCAACAACAGTCTGTTTTCCAAAGGATCCATCTGTCGGACATTGTGCTGGGAGCCGCTGGCTGACATATTCATGAAAAGATTTAAACAGAAATATTTTCAAAAATACCACCACCAAGAAGTTTAGATCCTGTTAGTTCCAAAAACAATGTGGTATTATGACGGCTGTCAATTGGATGCCAAAAATACAAAAGCACATATAGCAATCTAAATGACCCAGATATATTAATATCAACCCAACACACAGACATAATAGGATTTTCATGCACAATATCTCAAGAAAATATTCTAATCAACAAATATTCTAATATTTTAAAAAGCACAAAAACTTAAAAGAACAAAGGAAGACACAGAGAATATCATGGAATGAGAAGAGATGTGCAGGGAATGCCAAAATCTCGAGAGAAATCCACGAGAGAAACGCACAATATGACAAAAATAAGAAAAAAAATGCAGTGCTGTGCGAATGGCAAAGAAAGCAAAGCGACAGATAAAAACCTGTAACGATTGCGTCCAGACATGTTACCAACTCGTTCAGATGGTTCACTGCCAGATTAACAATCGGTAGGGCCACTTGCGTCCAGACTGTAAGCCAAGTCTGTATAGACGCTTCACACTGAAAAATTGAAAATCATAGAAAAATTTGCAAAAAAAATTATTTTCCCTAAAGTTAGCTTCAGAACACACATGTATAAATAACTGATACGACAGTCAAATAGCATTTCAAAAATATACAAAGATATAATTGAAAGTTAAGTATTCAATAAGCACAATTTTCCCTGCAGATAGAAATTTTAAATAGATTACTCAACTCACGCAATGCGTGTGTGTGTGAAAGCTTTCTCAATAAGGTATGATGTTTGCTGATATGATTTAAAGCAACTGAATTTTCTAAACAAGAGTGAAAATCAATGTTAGATCAATCAAAAGTCAAACCTTATTTTACTATGGCCTAGCCACTCTCATCTGATACACTCCCCTTAAGATGCAACACTTTTCTTTTACTTAGTCCTTTAGTGACCGTCTTCACAATGATTTGGTCACTAATTGTTTCTATAGGGACAAGTTAAGAACAGATTTATAGCACAATAAGTAGTGGATCTTTTAATTTATCCATATTTATTCAGTTTTGAATGCTTTTTATCACTTGGTGCAGTAACCTAGAAAGAATGCCAGAATTTACCTTAGAGCCGACCCCTAAGATAGACTTCACACAAACTATTGAGCACACACCAGCAACGGCTAGAGAGTTAGTGGATCTTCAATTCTCCCTAAACACCCTCTCTAAGCACTATGGAATTCGATACATAATTCGTACAAATTACAAGCCTAGAGCCCTCTATTTATAGGCTTACAGAAATCCTAAATCTGCTTAAATTCGAACTCTGGCTATCTTGCATCCGGATGAAAGTTAGCCTCGTCCGGACGGTCTTCTATGACCGCCTTCCAAATAGCGCAATTCTTTCTATAACAAGTCCACGTCTGGACGGTCTTCGCTGTAACTCCTTTTCGCGCTCAAAAAGGAAGTCCAGAATATTCTGAAATGTTTGACAGCATCTGGACGTGTTGCCACATAGTCCGGATGTCTTGTAGAGACTTGCCAAACAGTGTCGACTGAAATCAAACTCAGTGTAGAAATTGGAGAAGCTTGACCTAGCGTTCGGACAGTGTTTCTCTGACGTCTGGAGGTCTTCAATGCTGAAGTTTCTAGACACTACGGGGCGTCCAGACACCTTCAAAGGCCCGTTCGGACGGTTGCACAAGAACCGGTTGTTTTGACTTGGAAACTGAATGGAATCTTTGTGGACATCTTCTAGAAACTTGTGATCAGTCACATGACTTGAAATGAACACTGTCCATATTACATGAAGACTCTGAATAGAAATCGATCATCTTGTGTTAGTTTTTGTGTTGGCTACATTCTGTTGGACAAAATCACTTCTATGTAATGTTGCTGCTTTCACAGGGATGCTGCTTTATCTAGAGTTTACTCTTCAGCTATGTTCTTCAAGAAGATTCTATGAAGTTTTCAAGGGTTTATTTCGGTTCCCTGTCAGCTGTCCGGACGACGTGGTATTCCGTCCGGACGCTCATCAGTCAGCAACATCCGTCCGGATGATGAGATCCTTCCGTCCGGACGCCCATCAGTGTCTAGAAGCTTTGAACAGTTCAAGATTGCATCCGTCCGGACGTAATGGCAAATCGTCCGGACGCTCTTCAGAGTTCGAGAAAATCCTAGTGTTCCAGCGCATCCGTCCGGACGACGTGGTTATACCGTCTGGATGCCAATCAGTGTTTGACAAGAAATAGGGTTTTTGCCTCAAGACACAGTTATGGGAAGACGGCTACTACCGTCCGGACGATGTGTGGTCCCGTCCGGACGATGTCCTCTATAAGGCAAGAACGTGCATACCAAGTTCAACTGTCCGGACGTCAGCCTTCATGGTCCGGACGCTCCAAGCCTTATTATGGTAATTTCGTGCAGCCGAAGTGCAACCGTCCGGACGCTAGGGCAACACCGTCCGGACGCGGCCTTGTTATGGAAGCTTTCAGCGCTATCTTGTAGAGGCGGTTGCAGTTGACCGTCCGGAGGCTCGGTCAAGCCGTCCGGACACCCTCGGGTATTTTGGTCATAACTTTTTACTCAAATATCGGATTGGGATGAAATTGGCTTCATTGGATAGCTTAGACAAAATCATGTAATTTGATCATCCGAACGGACCCTAGAAGCATCCGGAAGGCCTCCGTACGGACGGAAATATTTTCCCGTCCGGACGGCCTTTCAGAAAATTCCAGAATTACTTTTTGGACAAGAAAAACTTGACCCGTCTGGAAGGCCCTGGCTCCCGTCCGGACGCGCGTGTTTCAGACTCCATTTTTGAGTTGATTTTGGGTTTCCTAAGCCTATAAATAAGAGGCTTGAGGCATGCTTTCAATACAGAATTCGGTGGTGAATTCTCTACAGCTTAGAGACGCGATATTTCCTCTAAAGCCTTGCCAAGTGTGTGATTTGATCAGCTGTGAAGTCTATCTTAGGGGTTGACCCTAAGGTAAAGGAGTTCCATTGAAGACCCCTTCAGGTAGGAGAACCTGGTTGGGAAGCGTTCGTGTTGGGTTACACGTCAGAGATCAAGGTACGACCACTGCATCGGTACATGTGAGTGTTACTGTCTTGTATCTAGCTATGTCTTCTGAATAGTGGAATTCTTGGGTTTGGCTGCCCCGGAGTGGTTTTTCTCTTAACTGAGTTTCCACTTCATCAACAAAAATCTGTGTGTCATTTACTTTCCGCTGTGCTTTAATTTTTGTTGACACCTATGTACACACTTTATTTTTAGAAGTCAATTTCGTTTTTCAATTGGTATCAAAGCAGGTACACTCTGTTTATGATTTATTTCCTGAGTGTGATCTTCATCTTTTGTGACTTCTATTTTTTTTTACACCTTTTATCATGAATTCTTCTCTGTTATCTAGTGAGGATTATGATATTATGCTCTTTAAGGTTTTTTATAAATTGAAGAATGCTCAACATTCTAAAATTTTTCATAAAGAGCTTAAAAAGGTGAAGCAAGAAAAAAAGTCTTTGATTGTTCAATTGTCTGAATCACATGCTTTGATTGACTCTTTGAGATCTGAGAATACCATGCTATTTGACATTATTGATTCACTTGAGAAGAAATTAGAAAAATTCTCTAGTGATAATTTGAAAAGCATGTTTGTATTCATTCAGATATTTCCAACAAGCCTGATTTAGTTGTTGATGACTTGAGTGCTTCTACTTCACATGTTGTTGATTCTGAATTAGATTCCATTATTATTAAGCCTGTGATAGTAGACACTGCTTGTTTGGATAATTCTTGCTTGAATAATTGTGTGATGCCCAAGCCCAAGGAATCAGGAACACAAGGTAAGTTTGTTCCTATTTGTCATAATTGTGGGAAAATTGGTCATATTAGGCCAAATTGTTATTTGTTGAAATCCCACAGGCCTTGGATTAAGCAGGATGTTATGAGGAAAAGTGAAGTTGATGAGTCTTCCTCATCAAAATATGTCCCTCCACATAGGAGACGTATAAAAGGTAAGGGCAATGTTATTTGTAAGAATGCTAACCATAATTTTGCAGAGAATATAAAGAAGCATTCAAACAAAAGAAGCTTGCCTACCTGCCATCACTGCGGCATCACCGGTCACATCCGACCCAATTGTCCACTTCTCCAGGCTCAGAAGTCGAAGGTTCAGAAGGAGCCGCCAACAAAAGCTACATCAGGCACTCTACTTCCTACGGCCCTTCAGGCTCCGCAGCATCAACAAAGGTTTGTTCCTGCCAATCAGTGTGGCAAACCAAAGAAGAACAAATCAAGGCGCTACAAGAGAAAGCTGCAGAAGCCCAATGGCAGCCATGGCTATGAAGGATTGCTTAGCCTAATGCAAGGTATGCTAAGGAGAATGGACAACATGGACAAGACCTTCAAGCCACCGCCTCGAGTCAAGCAGGTATGGGTCAAGAGTGATGAGACCATTCACCCCATGAAGGGGAATGAACGCACCTAGCAGGAGAAGGTGTTCATGCCTAGGATTTGGTTTCTAATCCTAAGGCATCAGGTTTGATTGCCTACACTTTCACTTGTTATATTTGTGTGCCTATTATGCAATCTAGGAACCAGTTTGTTGTGCCCCCTATTCTCTTGAGAGAGCATTGCAGGTACTTGTTGGGGAAGACAGAAAAAGCAGGTCGAGCGACTATTTTTCTGTATTGGCATCATCAGGTTTGATCTTGCCTTGCATATGATGTCATTTCCATATTGCATTTTTTTTAATGAAAAAAATAATAATAATTCTGGGGAGAATTTGCAGGATATTTTTTCTCTTGGCATATCAGATATTGCATGTATTTTCTCCTGATATCTAAATTCTTTGGGTATTAATTTACTTTGCTTAGATATATTTGAGAGTTTCTGACTATAATTTGCCAAGTGTTTTCCTGTATATGAAAAAAATTGGATAGCTTCTTTTCCCATGCGATGAAAAATGTGCACTATCTATGACTCCCCTAAAGGTACATCCTTCCTTCTCTGACTTTGTGTTTCTAAGAATTTTTGGATAAGAGAAGATGTTTTTGATAAGATGGCCAAATTGACCACATGCTAGTTGAACTTAGAACCTAAAAACTCTGGCATTCCCTCTAGATTGCAGCACCATAAGAATCAAGCAGTAAATCATATGAATTATGCACTTTAAATTGTATATTCACTGCTTATGTGCTGAAATTGATATATGTCTTGCCCTCTACGTGCAAGTAAAACATTTACTTTGTCCTTCATGGTACAAGTAAATCAATTAAGTGCTGTAACTCAGGGAGAGTGTATCAGATGAGGGTGACTAGGCCCTAGTAAGTTATAAGGTTTGACTTTTGGCTAATCTGTCACAGATTTTCTCTCTTGTCTAGAAAATCTGGTTGCTCTTTGTCATTTCTGTGATAGTCATACCTTGTGGGTTAAGTCTTTACACACACACGCATTGCATGAGTTGAGTTGTCCATTTGAATTTTCTATGTCCAGGAAAAATGTTTGTGCTGATTGAACTCTCAACTCTTTTTTATATCTCTGCTTAGTTTTGAGATGCTCCCTGATTGTGTTATCAGTGGATTATACATGCGTGTTCTGAAATTGACTTTGGAAAAATTATTTTTCTGCAAATTTTCCTCAAGTTTCAGATTTTCAGTGTGAAGTGTGTGGATGGACTTATTCTTACATCCAAAATGAGAGCAGTCTTGCCATATGCTGACCTAGCAATTTCTCACCCGGTCAGGATCTCTATAGGTTTAAGACTTGCTTCTCTTTCTCTGCCATACACACATCTTTGCATTTTTATTGATTTATCATGGCATCTTGTGTGTTTTTCTCGTGGATTTCTCCCGAGATTTTGGCATTTTGTGCACATCTCTTCTCATCCCATGATCTTCATTGTGTCTTCCGTTATTCTTTTAAGTCTTTGTGCTTTTAGAATATTAAAATATTTGTTGGGATATTTTTCTTGAGATATTGTGCATGAAAATCCTTTTCTGTCTGTGTGCTGGGATGATCTTTTATGCCTTATGAATAGCTGCATTGCTTATATTTCTCTTTGGCATCCATTTGACAGCCGTCTTAAATACCACATTATGTTTGGAACTAACAGGATCTAATGGTATTTTTGGAGATATTTCTAATTGGTTTTTCAGGAATACGACATCCAGCGGCTCTCTGCACAGTGATTGACAGATGCATCCTTTGGAAAACTGACTATTGTTGAAGTCAGATGTTCAATTTCCAAAGGTCTTGGGATTTGATACTTGGAGGATTTCTGTTCCTCTCTTTTGGGCCACTTGCAGACTTTTCTCTATTCTCCTATTGCTTTGGATTTTAGAAAGTTTTTTGTTTGTGGATATTATTACTCTATTTACCCTTGTACTTCTGAGACATTGAGGGGGAGTAATTGTTGTGTGGTTTTTCTCATTCCTCTGCTTTACCCTTTGTCCCTTTGGGACAAAAAGGGGGAGTAATTGTTGATTTGGACCGGGATTGTATTTTTAACCGGTCAAGTGATTTTTGTCCCAGAATGGCCAAAGGGGGAGTTTGTTAGTTTTTGTGTTGGCTACATTCTGTTGGACAAAATCACTTCTATGTAATGTTGCTGCTTTCACAGGGATGCTTCTTTATCCAGAGTCTACTCTTCAGCTATGTTCTTCGATAAGATTCTGTGAAGTTTTCAAGGATTTATTTCGGTTCCCTGTTAGCCGTCCGGACGACGTGGTATTCCGTCCGGACGCTCATCAGTCAGCAACATCCGTCCGGACGACGAGATCCTTCTGTCCGAACGCCCATCAGTGTCTAGAAGCTTCGAACAGTTCAAGATTGCATCCGTCCGGACGTAATGGCAAATCGTCCGGACGCTCTTTAGAGTTCGAGAAAATTTCAGTGTTCCAGCGCATCCGTCCGGACGACGTGGTTATACTGTCCGGGCGCCATTCAATGTTTGACAAGAAATATGGTTTCTACCTCAGGACACAGTTATGGGAAGACGGCTGCTACCGTCCGGACGATGTGTGATCCCGTCCGGACGATGTCCTCTATAAGGCAAGAACGTGCATACCAAGTTCAACCGTCCGGACGTCAGCCTTCATGGTCCGGACGATCAAGCTTCATATATGGAAGTTACGTGCACCAGTTCAACCTTCCGGACGTTAGCCTTCAAGGTCCGGACGCTCCAAGCCTTATTATGGTAATTTCGTGTAGCCGAAGTGCAACCGTCCGGACGCTAGGGCAACATCGTCCAGACGCGGCCTTGTTATGGAAGCTTTCAGCGCTATCTTGGAGAGGCGGTTGCAGTTGACCGTCCGGTCGCTCGGTCAAGCCGTCCGGACACCCTCGGGTATTTTGGTCATAACGTTTTACTCAAATATCGGATTGGGACGAAATCGGCTTCATTGGAAATCTTAGAAAAAATCCTGTAATTTGAGCATCTGGATGGACCCTAGAAGCATCGGACGGCATCCGTCAGGAGGGAAAAATTTTACCGTCTGGACGGCCCTTCAGAAAATTCCAGAATTACTTTCCGGACAAGAAAAGCTTGACCTGTCCGGACTGCCCTGGCTCCCTTCCGGACGCGCGTGTTTTAGAATCCGTTTTTGAGTCGATTTTGGGTTTTCTAAGCCTATAAATAAGTGGCTTGAGGCATGCTTTCAATACAGAATTTGGTGGTAAATTCTCTACAGCTTAGAGACGTGATATTTCCTCTAAAGCCTTGCCAAGTGTGTGATTTGATCAGCTGTGAAGTCTATCTTAGGGGTTGGCCCTAAGGTAAAGGAGTTCCTTTGAAGACCCCTTTCAGGTAGGAGAACCTGGTTGGGAAGCGTTCATGTTGGGTTACACGTCAGAGATCAAGGTACGACCACTGCATCGGTACATGTGAGTGTTACTGTCTTGTATCTAGCTGTCTTCTGAATAGTGGAATTCCTGGGTTTGGCTGCCCCAGAGTGGTTTTTCTCCTAACTGAGTTTCCACTTCGTCAACAAAAATCTGTGTGTCATTTACTTTCCGCTGTGCTTTAATTTATGTTGACACCTATGCACACACTTTATTTTTAGAAGTCAATTTCGTTTTTCATCTTGTTTAAAATGCAACCATTACATAAAGTGTTTTTGTCATCCAGAATGTAGCCAACATAAAATACTAACAAGCTCCCCCTTTGGCCATTCTGGGACCAAAAACACTTGACTGGTTTGGAAATACATTCCCGGTTCAAAAACAAAAAAATACTCCCCCTTTTTGTCACAAAAGGACAAATGGTAAACAAAGTATAAGAGAAATGCCAACGGTATTTAAAGAAATACATAAAGTCTTAGAAACAATTAAATTGTTCTCAAAATAACAACAATGAAAAAAACCTGTCAGTCCTCATCATCATCAGGCTTGGGGTGATGATACTGCAGGCACTCCCTTATGTCAATCTGACACTGCTTGACACGCTCTCCAATAAGATTAACTTCCCACTAGAGAGTTCCCATAGAAGACATAAGCTGAGTAAATGCAGCTTCAATGTCAAAAGAAGGAGGCACAACCTGTGATGATGGTGCAGTTGTTGTGGGGATAACTGGTGGAGGCTGAGGAACATCGCCTTGAGCCTTATACCGCAATTGCACATTGGACTTCATGAGTGTCTGTATGCCAAGAGGATTTGGAATCCCATGATCTGGGCTCAGAGTCTGAAATATCAGTCACGACCTGAAGACATATTTGAGTGATCAAACACCCAAAAGGCAGACTGGTGTTCTTCTCATCACGAACCTCGAGCATAGTGTACAAAATGTGCTTGCACAAGCAGAAAGGAGTCCTCATCACAATGGCATAGAGAATGGTGGCCTTCTTGAGAGTAAGCTCACTCTGATGAGCTTGAGGCCAAAGGTTGGTTACAACTACCTTTGCCAAGAACCGGTGTGTTAGTATTTTGGCCTTATTCTGTGTTTGGACAAAATCACTTATGTGCAATGATGTGGCAAACAGGGATTCCACTTTTCAGAGTGAAGTCAGAAGAATTTCAAAGTTCCCTGTCAGTCGTCCGGACGATGTGTCATCCCGTCCGGACGCCCATTTGTCTACTGTTCCATCCGTCCGGACGACGTGTCATTCCGTCTGGATATCAGACAGACAAGCATCATCTGTCCGGACGACGTGCTTCTTCCGTCCGGACACCTACATCGTATCGAGAAGCTTCTGTGCCAGCTTGCTCCGTCCGGACGTTTCAGCAGCACGTACGGACGCCTATCAGTTCTCGAACGGTTCACTAATTCTTTCCAAGTTCAAGAAAGGGAAGATCAATCAACCGTCCGGACGATGTGGTATCCTGTCCGGAAGCGTATCTCCGCAAGGCAAGAATCGCAATTCAAAATGAACCGTCTGGACATCTGATAGCTGTGGTCCGGACGCTGGTGCATTGTATATGGTAACTGCCAATTCGACTTCAACCGTCCGGACGTCTCCCCCACATGGTCCGGACGCACGCGCATCAAATATGGAAATTGCGTGTTGAAGTTTAGCCGTCCGGATGCTCCTGCCCCATGGTCTGGACGCGCGAAGTCTGTTATGGAAATTACTTGCAGCGGACGTGCGTTCGTCCGGACGATCGAGCCATCCCGTCCGGAAGATGTTCTTATACAGGAAAGATTTCTCCTCGAAAATTTTGGAAAATCCTGTCGCACAGTTGTTCGTCCGGACAGCCATGGTTCACCATCCGGACGGCTCCCAAGCAAATTTTTCCTGACGCCCATTTTGACCCCCAGCCTATAAATAGGGGTCCTTGGGCACTTAGAGCTGCAAGAATTCAGTGTGAATTCCATTAGAGCTCAGAGACGTGATATCTCCTCTGAAGCCGTTTTTCAAGTGTGCTGTGCTGTAAACCGAAGTCTATCTTAGAGGTCGGTTCTAAGGTAAGGAGTTCCATTGAAAACCCCTTCAGGTAGGTGAACCTGGTTGGGAAGCATTCGTGTTGGGTTACACGTCAGAGATCAAGGTACGACCACTGCATCGGTACATGTGAGTGTTACTATCTTGTATCTAGCTTTGTCTTCTGAATAGTGGAATTCCTGAGTTTGGCTGCCCCGGAGTGGTTTTTCTCTTAACTGAGTTTCCACTTCGTCAACAAAAATCTCTGTGTCATTTGCTTTCCGCTGTGCTTTAATTTTTGTTGACACTTGTTGCACACACTTTACTTTTAGAAGTCATTTCAATTTTTCACGGTGCATAGGAGCAAAAGCACCAATATTGATATGAGAGTGTGACTTCTCCTCTCTCTGTGGTCTTGTACCAAAGAAATCATGCAGAAAGTCTATGCTAGGAGCCTCAACACCTGGAGGAAAAGGAACTCCTAAGACTGGTAGAACAGGTACCCCGATCACATCACTAATAAGTTGTGGATCAATCTGAATCGTCTGTCCTTTGACCATAGTCTGCATGATCAGTCCTCTGTCATCATCCTGAATAATGATTGTGTGGCCATAGAATTCCTGCACTAGTTTTAGAAAAGCAGGGCAGGCACAATTGTAGAGATACTCCCACTGATTCTCCAGAAGCATCTGGCTAATAGGGAGAAGGACTGGATCCCTCAAATCAACGCGGAGAAGATTCCGCTCTAAAAGGACTTGCCGCTTTTCCATATAGAGACGCATGTCAGCAACTGATTCTTCAATTCTTTGCCTGACATGGGGTGGAGAGTTGTCTGAAGACATATTTCTTGAACTAAAAACCAAAAGCAATATTCCACAACAAAATAAAATCATTAAATCCTGTTAGTCCAAAAAAAATATGGCCATTATGACAGCTGTAAAATGGACTATCCCAAAAATTACAATCATAAAAATAACCACAATAAGATACCACAACTCAGATAAAATCTATATCTCAACCCAACAACAGAGAATATGAGCAAATAAGGCAGTTAAAACTCACATAGACCTAAAAATAATTAATCCCTAAAACAGTAACTATTTTAAGCATAAAACTTATAAGAATTCAATAAAAAGGGAGAAAATCATACCTGGGGTGGAGAGTAATAGCAAAACGACAATGCACATGAGAGAGACACCAAAGAATCCAAAGAGAAAACGCACAAGACGACAAAAAAAAAAAAAAAAAAAACAAAACAAGAAAAGTGTAAAGAATGAGTTGTGTGGCGCAGGGGAATGCGATTTAACCCTCTAGGGTTCATCGTCTGACGTAGTGCCACGTAAGCGATCACACTAACACTCTCGTCTGGACTAGGAGAAGAAACATTCGGCCGAACAACTGCACCGTCTGGACAAACAGAAAAATCGTCCGGACGCTTCGCACAAAAAACTGACAAAAATAGAGGAAAAAGACCAGAAAAATAATTCCCAAAAATAATTTTCAGACCACACATGTATAAAAAGCTGATAACACAGTTCAAAAGTATTTTAATACAGATGCTAAAATATAACTGAGAGCTAAGTAATTTATCTAGCAAAAAATTTCTTGCATAAGAATTTTTTAAACAGTCGACTTAACTCATGCAATGTGTGTGTGTGTGTGAAGATTTTCTCAGTAAGGTATGATTTTTGCTGATGTGATTGAAAGCAATTGAAATTACCAAAGAGAGAAGTTTCATAGTTGGATAAGTCAAAAGTCAAACCTTATCATACTAGGGCCTAGGCACTCTCATCTGATACACTCCCCCTAAGCTGCAACACTTTTGTTTTACTTCGTCCTTTAGTGACCGTCTATTTCCGCAATGATTTGACCACTGACTGTTTTTATAGGGACAAGTTCAAGAACAGATTTATAGCACAAAAGCAGTGGATCTTTTAATTTATCCATATTTATTTAGTTTTGAATGCTTTTTATCACTTGGTGCTATAACCTAGAAAGAATGCCAGAATTATGGGTTCTAGGTTCAACTAGCGAGTTGGTCAATTTGACCATCCTAGCACATAAAAATCTCTCAAAAGACTTTTCAGAAGCAAAAAATCAGAGGAAAAAAATGTACTTTAGGGGAGCCTTGGATAGTGCACATTTTCATCGCATGAGAAAAGTAACTATCTATCAAATAGATGCAGCAGGGAAACTTTGCAGATATCAAACAAGAACTCTTAGTTATATAAAAGTAAAAGGATTAATGCACCAAGAATTGAGACATCAGGTAAAAATGCATAGGATATCTGAAAAGCTAAATAAGGAATAAATATCTGCATCTTTCTCCCCCCTACTTTTTTTTTTTGAAAAGTAAAAGCAGAAAAAAAAATGCTCACACAGAGAAGAGGACAGTTTAGTCCAAGCATGTAAGATAAGAGCAAACCTGACCTCAGGGAGAAAGGTTTGACTCTACCAAAATAGAAAAGCAGCGGCTCGACGTGCTTTTTCTATCATCCCTATTTATTACCTGTAGAATTTCCTCAAGACAAACAAGAGGGAATATAGGGATAGAAAAGATGGTTCCAACAACAACATGCAAAGTATTTATGAACTAAAAATGCTATGCAAGTGTACCTATCATGCTCTAGGATTTAGGAACCAAAATCCTAGGCATGTGTGACCTTACCTGCTAGGTAGGTCCGCTCCCCCTCTGGGAGTGAGTGTCCTCTTCCTTGTCCTGTCTTCTCTTCTTTAGCTGTAGCTCCAGATATCTGACCAGATCTTGCATGAAAGAACTGACAGAAGATGTTCCTTCATAGAAGATTTCCTTTTCTGCAATCTTCTATTTCTCCATATACAGCTTCTTGGGGACCCAAGTCCTTTTTGTTGGAGTAGGCTTCTGCTGCAGCTGATGCCTTGGAACATGATTTTTGCATTGAGGTCCATGATGCCTGGGTGGCTTTGGTGGAGGACCCCTAGGCCAGACATGGCTGCTAACTCCACATTGGTGACACATGGGAGTTTTAGGAGCCTTCCAATTAGTCTTCCTCTGAACTTGCCGATGTGGGCACTTAGGTCTGATGTGCCCTAGCTCGCCACAGTGATGGCATGTGGTAGTCTTTCTTCTGATAGGAAGCTTGGCCAGAGGCTAAGGGATGACTGGAACTTCCCCTTCCATAATAGTTTTTCCCTTTCCCACACTTGAGGGTGGAGACACGAGAATAACTGGCTTCACAAAAATAGTTTGGGAGGTAGAAGGTGTATTAAAAGTAGAAGGAGGAACATACCTGAGTCCGATTTTGTCAGTTGGGCACTTCTGAATGAAGAGCAAGTGAATTAGCTTCTCGTCAGAGACTCTCTCTAGTTGCAACTATGTTTCCAGAAGCATTTCTTCTAGATCATTGATCTTTATTAGCATAGTGGTCTTCTCAGTCCTGAGGCTGTTTAGCTCTAGTACCTGCTGCTTGTATTTCTCCCCCAGCTTTAAGAATTCTACATATTGAAGTTGATAGGCTGACTGCATATCTTATTCTTTACTATTCTCAGAGTAGTAGGACTGAGAATCCTTCTTTTCTTCATATGGGGACACGAAGGCCAAGAATTTTTCTTCCTCAGGATTTCTTCTTCCTTCTCAGACTCATCACTGAGAGTAGCATTAAAGGCTTTCCTCTTTAGTTTCTTCAGATTTACACATTCAGTCCTGATGTGCCCGAAGCCTGAACATTCGAAGCATTAGGGACCCTGTTAGTTTTTGTGTTGGCTGCATTCTGTTGGATAAAATCACTTCTATGTAATGTTGCTGCTTTCACAGGGATGCTGTTTTATTCAGAGTCTACACTTCAGTTATGCGCTTCAAGAAGACTCTGTGCAGAATTCAAATTAGTCAATTTAGTTCCTTTGCATCCGTTCGGACGACGTGGTATTCAGTCTGGATGCTCTTCAGTTAGCAACATCCGTCCAGACGACGAGAACTTTCTGTCCAGACGTCCCTCTGTGTCCAGAAGCTTCGAACTGTTCAAGGTTGCATCCGTTTGGACATAATGGCAAATCATCTAGCCACTATTTAGAGTTCGAGAAGAATCCAGCGTTCAAGTGCATCCGTCTGGACGACGTGGCAAAACCCTCCAGACGTCATTTAGTGTTTGACAAGCATTAGGGTTTCTGCCTCAAGACACAGTTATGGGAAGACAGTTGCAACCGTCCGGACGATGTGTGATCCCATCCGGATGATATCCTCCATAAGGCAAGTATCGCATTCAAAATCCAGATGTCTAGACGTTAGTCCTCTTGGTCCGGACACACGAGCATTAGATATGGAAATTGCGTACATCAGATCAACCGTCCGGACGACCATCCCCTTGGTCCAGACACCCGAAGTGTTGGTATGGAAATTACTTGCTGCGGAAGTGCGACCGTCCAGACGACAGGACACCTCCGTCCAGACGTGGCTCAAATCAGGAAAGAATTTCAGCAAAATTTTTGGAAAGCAGATCTCACAGTTGTCCGTCCAGACGCCCTATGACTACCATCTGGACGGCGCCTAGGTTTTATCAAGCCAGACGCCCATTTGAACCTGCAGCCTATAAATAGAGGTCCATAGGCTTGAGAACTACAAGAATTTGGTATTGAATTCCATTAGTGCTTAGAGAGTTATATTGTGAGATTATTGAGCTGAGTTGTCTCTCTGAAGCCATTATTGTGTGTGCTATTGCTGGGCTTATCTGAAGTCTATCTTAGGGTTTGACCCTAAGGTAAAAGATTTCATTGAAGACCCTTTCAGGTATAAGACCTGGTTGGGAGGCGTTCGTGTTAGGCTACATGTTATAGTGCAAGGTACGACCACTACATCAGGGGTATGTGAGTTCTACTACTTTATAACTAGTCTTGTCTTCTGAATAGTGGATATCCTGGGTTTGGCTGCCCCGGAGTGGTGTTTCTCTTAATTGAGTTTTCACTTCGTCAACAAAATATTTGTTTCCTTTAATTTTCGCATTTAATATTTTGTTGCACACTATTCACACACGCTTGTTAAAAGTAGAAGTCATTTAATTTTGAATTGGTATCAAAGCAGGTACACTCCGTTTGAAGGATTTAATTCCTGAGTGTGATCCTTATCTCTTTGTGACTTCTATTTTTTTTATTACACCTTTTATCATGGATTTCTCTCAGTTATCTGAAGAAAATTATAATATTGAGCTCTCTAAAATTTTTGCTAAATTGAATAAAATTGTTTCTCCAAAAGAGCTCACAAAGGTGAAGCAAGAAAAAGAGTCTTTGATTGTTCAGTTATCTGAATCACATGCTTTGATTGACTCTTTGAAATCTGAGAATACCATGCTATTTGACATTATTGATACACTTGAGAATAAATTAAAGGAATCTAAAAATCTCTTGAAAAAAATTCTCAAGTGATAATTTGAAAAGCATGCTGTGTATTCATTCAGATATTTCAAATAAGCCTTGTTTGACTGCTGATTTAAGTACTTCTACTTCACATGCTTCTGATTCTGAATTAGATTCTATTGATATTAAGCCTGTAATAGTAGATGCAGCTTGTTTTGAAAACTCTTGCTTAAATAAACATGTGATGCCGAATTCCAAGGAATCAGGAACACGAGGTAAGTTTGTTCCTACTTGTCATAATTGTGGGAAAACTGGTCATATTAGGCCAAATTGTTATTTGTTAAAATCCCACAGGCCTTGGATTAAGTAGGATGCCCTGAGGAAAGGCAAAGTTGAAGATTCTTCCTCATCCAAATATGTCCCTCCTCATAGGAGACATATAAAAGGTATGGGCAATATTATGTGTAAGAATGCTAACCATATTTCTACAGAAAAAGTCAACCAGAATTCTAACAAAAGAAGCCTGCCCACCTGTCATCACTGCAGCATCACTGGTCACATCCGATCCAAATGTCCACATCTCTAGGCTCAGAAGTCGAAGGTTCAAAGGGAGCTTCCAGCAAGAGCTACATTAGGCATTCTACCTTCGACAGGACATCAGGCTCCACGGCATCAGCAACAGTTTGTTCTTGCCAATCAAAGTGTCAAACCAAAAAATAACAAATCAAAGGCGCTACAAGAGAAAGCCGCAGAAGCCCATTAGCTACAATGACTATGAAGGGTTTCTGAGTCTGATGCAAGGTATGCTAAGGAGAATGGACAACATGGACAAGACCTACAAGCCACCACCACGGGTCAAGCAGGTATGGGTCAAGAATAATGAGACCATTCACCCTTTGAGGGGGAGTGGATTCACCTAGTAAAGGTGAAGTCTCACCATGCCTAGGATTTTGGTTCCTAAATCCTAGTGCATGTCAGGTATGTTTGCATTGCATTGTTTTTCATGTCATATCTTATTCATGCTTTGCATTCTGTTTGAGGAACCATTTATTCTATCCCCTATATTTTCTCTTGTTATCTTGAGAAACTTATGCAGATTTTTTTTGGGGATGACAGTTAAAAGCACGTCGGGTGGCTGCTTTTCTAATTTGGTATTTCTAAACCTCTCTCCATGAGGACAGTTTTGGTTTTACCTTACATGCTAGGACTAGATGTTATTTCCTTTTCCATAAGCATGTTCTTGTTGTTTTTTTTGTCTCAATTTTCAACAAAAAAAAAAAATGGGGGAGACGATGCGGAATTTATTTTTTTTTTCTCTTGATAGCGTTTCAGATATTGCATGTGTTTTTGCCTGATATCTTAGTTTATTGTGCATTGATTAAATATGCTTTTATATGATTGAGAGTTTATGCATGATATCTGCTAAGTTTTCCTGTTGCATCTTAATGATAGATAGTTACTTTCCTTATGAGATGAAAATGTACACTATCCAAGGCTCCCCTAACGTACATCATTTTCCTCTCTGGCATCTTGCTTCTAGAAATTCTAATGAGAGAGATGTTTTTGATTAAGATGGTCAAATTGACCAACATGCAATCTTTGCTTTTGCAATACTTGGGCATCCAATTGACAGCTGTCATAATACCACTTTCTTTTTGGGACTAACAGGATCTAATATTTCTTTGTGGTGTTATTTTTGGAAATATTTCTGTTTAAATCTTTTCAGGGATATGTCGTCCAGCAACTCCCAGCACAATATTTGACAGATGGATCCTTTGGAAAACTGACCGTTGTTGAAGTCGAATGTTCAAATTCCAAAGGTCTCAGGATTAAGATGAGCTTTTTTCAGTGGATCAGCAGGATTTGGTATTTGGAGGATTTTTGTTCCTCTGGGCCACTTGCAGACTCTTCTCTATTTTCCTATTGTTTAGGATTTTAGAACCTTTTTGTCTGTGGATTTTATATACTCTGTTTACCCTTGTCCTCTTCAGACATCAAGGTGGAGTATTTTATTACTGTGGTCTTCTTAAACTCTGTTTACCCTTTGTCCCTTTGAGACAAAAAAAGGGGAGTATATATTTGTTTTGGACCGGAAATGTATTTTTAACCCGGTCAAGTGATTTTTGTCCTAGAATGAACAAATGGGGAGTTTGTTAGTTTTTGTGTTGGATGCATTCTGTTGGACAAAATCACTTCTATGTAATGTTGCTGCCTTCACAAGGATGCTGTTTTATTCAAAGTCTACACTTCAGATATGAGCTTCAAGAAGACTCTGTGCAGAATTCAAATAAGTCAGTTCAGTTCCCTTGCATCCATCTGGACGACGTGGTATTCCGTCCCGACGCTCTTCAGTCAACAACATCCGTCTGAATGGCGAGAACTTTCCGTCTAGACGTCCTTTTGTGTCCAGAAGCTTTGAACTGTTCAAGGTTGCATCTGTCCGGACGTAATGGCAAATCATCCGGCCGCTATTCAGAGTTCGAGAAGAATCCAGCGTTCAAGTGCATCCGTTCGAACGATGTGGCAATACCGTCCGGACGCCATTCAGTGTTTGGCAAGCATTAGGGTTTCTGCCTCAAGACACAGTTATGGGAAGACGACTGCAACCGTCCGGGCAATGTGTGATCCCGTCCGGACGATGTCCTCCATAAAGCAAGTATTGCATTCAAAATCCAGATGTCCGGACGTCAGTCCTCTTGGTCCGGACACACAAGCATCAGATATGTAAATTGTGTGCATCAGATCAACCGTCCAGACGACCATCCCCTTGGTCCAGACACACGAAGCCTTGGTATGGAAATTACTTGCTGCGGAAGTGCAATTGTTCGAACGACAGGGCACCATCATCCGCACGCGGCTCAAATTAGGAAAGAATTGCAGCAGATGTTTCGGAAAGCCAATCGTACAGTTGTCTGTCCGAAAGCCCTATGACTACCGTCCGGATGGAGCCTTGGTTTTATCAAGCCAAATGCTCATTTGAACCTGCAGCGTATACATAGAGGTCCCTAGGCTTGAGAACTACAAGAATTCGGTATTGAATTCCATTAGTGCTTAGGGAGTTATATTGTGAGATTATTAAGCTGAGTTGTCTCTCTAAAGCCATTATTTTGTGTGCTGTTGCTGCGCTTATCTGAAGTCTATGTTAGGGGTTGGCCCTAATGAAAAATTGAAATGACTTCTAATATAAACAAGTGTGTGTGTGTGCACAAAGTGTTAACAAAATAATAACAATGCAGAATTTAAATAACACAAGATTTTTGTTAACGAAGTGGAAACTCAATATGAGAAAAACCACTCCGGGGCAGCCAAACCCAGGATATCCACTATTTAGAAGACAAGACTAGTTACAAAGTAGTAGCACTCACATACCCTTGATGCAGTGGTCGTACCTTGCACTCTAATGTGTAGCCTAACACAAACGCCTCCCAACCAGGTCTCCTACCTGAAGGGGTCTTCAATGGAGTCCTTTACCTTAGGGCCAACCTCTAAGATAGACTTCAGATAAGCGTAGCAACAGTACACACAATCATGGCTTAAGAGAGACTAACTCAGCTCAATAATCTCACAATATAACTCTCTAAGCACTAATGGAATTCAATACTGAATTCTTGTTGTTCTCAAGCCTAGGGACCTCTATTTATAGGCTGTAGGTTCAAATGAGCGTCTAGCATGATAAAACCTAGGCATCGTTTGGACGGTAGTCATAGGGCGTCCGAACAGACAACTGTGCGATTGGCTTTCTAAAAATTTCACTGAAATTCTTTCTTGATTTGAGCAGCGTCCGGACGGTGGTGCCTTGTCGTCTGGACGGTCGCACTTTCGCTGCAAGTAATTTCCATACCAAGGCTTCGCGCGTCTGGACCAAGGGGATGGTTGTCCGGACGATTGATCTGATGCACGCAATTTTCATATCTGATGCTCGCGCGTTCGGACTAAGAGGATTGACGTCCGGACGTCTGGATTTTGAATGCGATACTTGCCTTATGGATGATCGCATTCGCACGGGAATCCACGTCGTCTGGATGATTGTAGCGATCTTCCCATAATTGTGTTTTGGACGAAAATCCCTTAGCTGGTCGAACACTAAGTGTCGTCCGGACGTGTTGCTGAAACGTCCAGACGGATGTTGGCTGAAGCTGTTCGAAGCTTCTCGACACATAGGAAGGTCCGAACGGAAAGTTCTCGTTGTCCGGTTGGATGATGCTTTGGACAGTTGGGCGTCCGGACGGTATGTCACGTCGTCTGGACGGCTGATAGGGAACCGATTTTTCTGACTTGTAAACTGTGCAGAATCTTTTGGAAGCACTCTGAATAGCGAAATCCCTGTTAAAAAGCATCATTACAAAGAAGTGATTTTGTCCAATAGAATGTGGCCAATTACAAACTAACAAATTCCCCCTTTGGCCATTCAAGGACAAAATTCACTTGACCGGTTAAAAATACAATCCCGGTCCAAATAAAAAGTTACTACCCCTTTTTGTCACAAAGGGACAAAGGGTAAAATACAGTAATGATAAAAACCACACAAAGATTACTCCCCTTAAAGGTCTCAGAAGGACCAGGGTAAACAGAGTTATAAAATATCCATGAGGCTAAACAAATGTAGCAAAGTATCAAAAAGATATCAAAAATGTCTCAAAAAACTACAACGAGAAAGAAAATCAAGATGCATCTGCCATCGGTGCATCGTCCTTGTCATCACTGCTGGACGGATGATGGAACTTGAGACACTCCCGAAGATCCAGCTGATTTTGCTCCACACGAAGGTTAATAGAGTGAACCTCCTGCTGCGTGATCGAGATGGACTGCTGCATGGATGACATGGGGAGCAGCATGGAACTCATGCCCCTTGAATAGTAGCCAGTGCCTCCATAATCTGAGAATAGTTGGCATCCTACGGTGGTGGCGGAACAGTTTGAGACGAAAATGCCACATCTGGCATGCCTATAGGAATAGGAGGAGGGGGGGGGGGCATATCATCATCCTGAACATCTCTCCGCAGCGTGCATTGGACTTCATCAGAGTCTACTTGCTGATAGGATTCTGGATCTTCATCTTCGGCTCGCCAGCAATATTGATGCCTCAGTTTAGAATAATCTGTGTGAGCAAGCAGCCAAATGGGAGATCGGTATTGCCCTCATCACGAGCCTCCAAAATAACGCCTGAAATATGTTTACACAAGTAGAAAGGCAAGCGAAGACTGATAGCATAGACGAACTGGGCCCTCTTCAAAATCAGGTCACTGCGCCTAACGACGAGCCAAAGGTTGTGCTGGACAATCTTGGCTAGCTTGCGGTGTGGGGCAAATAAGGCACCGATCCTGATGGTGGTGGCGCACTCCTCTCCTTGGGGAATAGCATGAAAGAATTCTCTGAGATCATCTAGAGAAGGAGGGATTACCACCTCATTATAAGGGCTGCCAAGAATCTGGAGAACAGGTACTCCTATGAACTGACTGATGATTTGGGGATCAACAGTGATAGTATGCCCGCCTACAGTGGACTGGAGCACAAACTTGTGGTCATTATCCTGAACCACCTCAAGATTGGCATAGAATAGCCTGACTAGCCTGGTGTACACAACACAGGCACATGTGTGTAGATATCCCAATGATAGGTCTAGATCGTGTCGTGGATACTGCCCAGAGGAGCCACCATGATGTCTGACCGAACAACATTCCTCTCAGCAATGACTGGTCAGTCAATAATCTTAGCTCTATGGGCTGCCCTATCTCCCTCTGTCCTCTGTCGAACTCTGTGCTGTGGATTGCCTGCAAACATGATTCTACAAAAGAAACCAACAAAATTTGCAAATAATAGAAAGATATTCTTGTTAGTGCACATAGAAAATCCGGCAATATAACGACAGTAAAAGGGACTTTTCCAAAAAATATAAACTGGAATTATCACAATACAGTCCACCAAAACAGATAGTCCCACCACAGCAGATATCAGAAATATGCATTTTATAAGCATCCCAAAATAATCAATATTCTAACAGTTTTAAAAAAAACTGAAAAGAATAAAGTTAACTAGAAAAAGTACCTGGAATGTGGACAGTAATGCACAAAAGGACAAAAGACGACGAGATAATGCAAAAATCGTGAGAAAGCACACATTAGAAGCCAAAAGAGAGTGAGAAAATGAGTGGGGTAGGCTGAAAATGCGGCGGCCAGGGGTTTTTAAAACCAGTTGGGTCCTTGTCTGGACGGCTCATTAACCCGTCCGGATGCGTGTTGCGTCGTAAATATGCTACAGGCCACGTGCGCCCGGACGTGTAACCTTACCGTCCGCCGTCGGAGCCGCGTGCTTTTAGATGTGTAACATAATCGTCTGGCCGACTGAGCCACACCTGTAACGCCCCGCTTTTACAAAAAGCGTAATTGAAAATTTTCGAATTTCCACGTGACATTACTAACTTATCAGAGGTACATGTTGGCAACGGAATATATGTAGATGTAATAAAGATTTGGGAATAGATTGACACCTCAGAGCTACTACTGAAATACCTCAAAATATATATATTAAGTCAGTAAGAATAATTATACAAACAGTGATAACAGTCATGCCTCACAGGGCAAGATAGTCATACAAGCTAAATATACACATATAACTGAAGGATCATAAGTAATGTCTTGAGTTAAGTAGGGTGAACTACAACAGGGTAGTCCCAAAAAGAAAGGCTAATCTGCCTTGCAAAAAGACTGAACCAGAGACCATCTATGAGTCGGGATAGTCCTGATATTCTTTTTCCTCTTCATAGCCTGAATCATTACAAGATACCATACAAAGAGAAGACAACAACATAAACACTAAAGTGAGTCCACTGTTTCCAATAATAATATGAGTGCTGATTTATTTAATTAATGCAACACAATGCAATGGCCATATAATCACATGTATATACAAAATATAATCTATGACCGCGAATCATAGACATCAAATGAACATAAATGTAATCATAAAGCAATGATAGTTTTAAGTGTAGAGTTTTGGGTATTTCCCTTTTTCCACTACTCTGTTGGCCTTGGCACGGTTAACGTGTTATTTGAAACCTTGGCTTCCTCCCTTTAACTTTTAATTATAATCTATGGGAGCCTAGGCTCCTGGAAACCTCGGTTTCCCTGGTGACTTAGGTACACCAGTTTTTGTATTTATTATTCTCTTTTCAGGTACCTCCTCATTCACTAAGAACCTAGGAACTCATGTGAAGCCTCGCGTACCCACTGTGGATCTAGATCCAGCAGCTTGTTATTAGACAGATTATTAAAAATAATAAAACATGCTAAGCCACTTGCGCAAACAAGTAAATAAAACAGTAAGCATAATATTATAGGAAAAGTCAACCAGCTTCGTCCTGAGTAAGTATAGAGATACTTACTAGTTTCTGCTCCAAATATTTTCCTTTACAACTGCATAATAATCATCATGTGATAATAATAGATTAATAAAGCATTTATGAAAACATTATTATTACCATATCTCTTCCTAGATATTACAACGGCCACAGATTTACACATGATCTCGTATCTATTTATTTATTTTAGTGCTTACTTACCAATTCTTATATTAGTACTACCATAATTATCCATTCTTTAGGGCATCATTTAACACACAACATAACCTTAAAAACAAGAATACAAATGTCATTTAATCAAGTACACATATGAATTTGCCTTCATTTAATTCACACATCCTTATAACACACACATAAATATTTGAAACACATTCCTTTCTTTAAATACAAATTCATCTTTTTTCCTCTTAATATTTACACTCACATATATCTCTTTCTCTCTCTCTCTCTCTCTCTCTCTCTCCCTCTCTATATAAATATATATATATCTACACATTATAAGTTAGTAAATCCAAACACACACACGCACATATATATATATATATATATATATATATATATATATATATATATATATTCCTACAAAGTTAAACACCTATTTCTTATTATATATATATCAAAACCTCAACACATATACTCTCACACTTACATTTCTTGATCCATTTTAGAACACAATTTACTCATTCCAAATTACTAATCTCATGTAGTAAACACTCACCCACATGCTTACACATATATCCATATATTTATAATATAAGTTAACCAACTTTTCATACAACATACATATATGTGCATAATTAAAAGCAAGAGTAACTCATAATTTCAAAATAACAATAGGACTACTTGTTCTATGAGAAGTTTAAGGGAGAAAATACTCACCCAAAGTTTTCTAATGACTTAAAGAGTGAAGGAGAGTTGCTGTCCAAGAGAACTCTACTTGTAAAGCTTGGCTTCTTAGTCTAAAATCAAAGATGGTTTCTACTCACATTTCACTACTGATTTTGTGGGGGAATGAGGGTGGTTTGGAGCTTAAATTTGTCTTGCTAGGTGCTGGAAAGTGAGGTGAAATGGGAGGATTTTGGTGCTATTTCTTCAGCACTAGAACAAGAGAGAGTTTAGGCTAAAATTTGGTTTCTTCTTCATGAAAATCAACTCCCCATGCATCTTATATATAGTACTCTTGAAGGGCTGAGATCAAACCAACAAATCAACACCTCAATGGCCAGATTTGAGCCAGCCAATACCTCAAATTCATAGCTCAAATCTCATAGGTGATTATTCCATATCTTAGTCTATGATTACATGATATCCAAGGAAATCTAGTTGGGTTTCAACCAAAATGGACTAACTAGGCTAACTAAATATGGGTATAATCATTTGGCATCAAGTACAACGTGTGGGTCCCAAATTATTAGGTGGAAAAATCAATTTTTGCATTTAACGAAAACTGCACTGCACTAGGTGAAGTCGCTCGATCGATAATAAAGTCGCTCGATCGACTTCGACCTATAATCGCTCGATCGACCAGGAAGTTGCTCAATCGATTTTAACTTCACTGATCCAACTCTCTACATGCATAACTATATAATTTTATTAGACTATTAGTAATTCTTAAGCCCTATACTTATGTATGCACATATATTAATAACTTAAGTATGGTGTCTGTTCTGGGCATTACAACACCCGTCTGGACGCAAAGAGAGGCCGTCTGGACGCTTCACACTGAAAAGCCAGAAACTGAGAAAAAAATTAGCGGAAAATATTTTTCCAAATATCAGCTTCAGAACATGCATGTATAATCAACTGATAAAGCAATCAGAGAGCATCTCAAAACTATGTAGAAATATAAAAGAGAGTTTAGAGTTCAATCAGTACAAAGATTTTCCTGTAGATAGAAAATTTAGATAGATTACTCAACTCATACAATGCGTGTGTGTGTGAAGACTTTTCTCAAAAGGTATGACTTTCACTGATATGACGAAAAGCAACCAGACTTTCTAGACAAGAGAGAAAATCAGTGAAAGATTAATCAAAAGTCAAACCTTATTCAGTACTAGGGCCTAGCCACCCTCATCTGATACACTCCCACTAAGATGCAGCACCCAATTTGTTTTACTTGTACCATGAAGGACAAGGTTCAATTTTACTTGCACCATGAAAGACAAGGCATATTGCAAATTCAGCACATAAACAGAAAATATATAGTGCAGAATTCATAAGAGTAACTGCTTGATTCTTTTGATGCTGCGACCTAGAGAAAATGCCAGAATTTTTAGGTTTTAGGTTCAACTAGCATTTGGTCAATTTGGTCATCTTATCAAAACCTTTACTCTTATCCTGAATTTCTAGAAGCAAAAAGTCAGAGAAAGAAAGATGTACCTTTAGGGGAGTCTTGGATAGTGTACGTTTTCATCACATGAGGAAAGAAGCTATCCAACTTTTGCATATATTGGAAAACACTTGGCAGATATAGTCATAAACTCTCAATCATATCTAAGCAAAGTAGATTAATGCATAAAGAATTGAGATATCAGGTGAAAACACATGCAATATCTGACATGCCAAGAAAAGAAAAAAAAAAAAAAATTCCTGTAATTTCTCCCCATTTTTTTTTTTAATTATTAAACAAAATTCTATATGGAAATGACATCATATAACATGCAAGGCATGATCAAAACTGTGTAAGCTCGATGTTGCCAATACAAAAAAACAGTCGCTCGACCTGCTTTTTCTGTCTTCCCCAAAAAGTACCTGCAATATTCTCTCAAGAGAAAATAGGGGGCAAAACAAAACTGGTTCCTAGATTGCATAGTAAGCACAAAATATAGCAAATAAAAGTCAAGCAATCAAACCTGATGCCTTAGAATTAGGAACCAAATCCTAAGCATGAACACCTTTTCCTACTAGGTGCGTACATTCCCCCTCATGGGGTGAACGTCTCCCTTCTTTCTGACCCAAGCCTGCCTTTCTGTGGGTGGTTGCTGGCAGGACTTCATCTGTTGACCCATCCACTCCATCATGCTTTGCATCCAAATAGGTGGCTCCCTATAGTATTGATCATCTTCCACCTTCTGTGACCTTTTAGAGTGCTTGGATTTGATCTTGGATTTGCCACTGTGATTGGCAGGTACAAATTGTTACTGAGGCCGCTGATGTTGAAATGCTAGGTGCTGTGGTGCATGAGACCAAAGAGCTTGATATTAAGGGATCTGATGCTTGGATGCTTGCCTCCATAGAGCTTCGTAATGATCCTGATGCCATGGAGCCTGATACTGGGTCAGAGGTCTTGTGCCATAGTTTGCTTGCCAAGGTACTTCTTTCTTGACTTTTGCTTTCTAAGCTTTGAGTAGGGAGCACTGGGGTCGGACATGCCCACTTAGATCGTAGTGGTGACATATAGGAGATTTTCTAATGGAAGAGGGCTTCTGAGTGCCCGAACATCTCCATCAATTTTGTCCTTCCCTTTATCTTTAACAGTGGGGGGAGGCTCTGGGACTGCAGGCTTGACAAAGACAGTCCTGGAAGTAGAGGTAGTATCAGAGGAAAGAGCTACATACCTGAGACCAACCTTGTCGGTAGGACTCTTCTGAATTAATAGCATGTGAGTCAGCTTTTCATCAGTGACTCTCTCTAATTGGAGCTGTGTCTCTAGTAACTTCTCCTTTAGCTCTTGTATTTTTTGCAGCAAATAACTCTTCTCAGTTTGCAAACTGTTCAGATCATGAATGTGCTGCTTACGACCTTCCCTCAGCTTTTCGTACTCTACATAGAGAGTTTTGTATGCCTGCTTAAGTTCTTCCCCATCATCACTATGCTCCGAGTAATAAGAATCCTCATCTTCTACAAGTTGAGCTACAAAGGCTAGAAATTTTTCTGTCTCAGGAGCTTCTTCTTCTTCTAGCTCATCACTAAGAGTCACATTGTATGCATTCCCTTTGCCCTTCTTGAGGTTCCCACAATCAGCTCATATATGCCCAAATCCTGAGCACTCAAAACATTTTGTACCTCTGGGATCTTTCTTCTCTGCTTCCTCAGGTTTAGCTTCTCTTGGAGCTTTCTTCATCCTTTCAGAAAACTTCTTCTTGAATCGGTCATCTCTCATTAGTCTTCTGAAATATTTGGCCAACATAGCCACAGCTTTTTCTTCCTCCTCAGAGTCATCTTCAGATGAGGCTTATACCTTTTTCTTGGAAGCTTTCAAGGCAATGGTCTTCAGCTTTTTGACCGGGGGTAGGGACAGCTCATAAGTTTGAAGAGATCCCACTAACTCTTCAATCTTCATTTCTTCCAGATCTTTGCTCTCTTCAATTGTAGTCACTTTGATCCTGAAACGCTCAGGCAAAGATCTTAGAATTTTTTGGATGAGTTTTACATCCGATATGGGTTTCCCAAGACTCACCATGGAGTTTCTTAAGTCACTCATTTTGGAGTAAAACTCCCCAAATGTCTCTTTTTCCAACATCTTAATTTCTTCAAATATGGAAATCAACATTTGAAGTTTGGTAGATTTAACAAGTTTAGTGCCTTCATATGTTGTTTCCAAGATTTTCCATGCTTCTTGAACGGATTCACAATTTGAAATTTTTGCAAATTCAGGTGGTGAAAGTGCTTGACAAAGAGCATGGAGGGCCTTATCATTAGAAAGCCGTGTGGTTTTCTGAGGGACTAGTTCGAGGGCTGCATCTGCTGGTTTAGTCCAACTAGTTTCAACAATACTCCAATAGTCAATAGACTTTAAAAAGAACCGCATACGAGCCTTCCAACAGCCATAGTTCGTACTGTCAAAGGCATGAACAATATTAAGAGTTTGAGACATTTTAATAGCTAGAAGTCAAAGATAAAAAAAGTAACACTCAAGAAATTAATCTTAATCGGAGTGTACCAAGCTCTGATACCAAATGAAAAATTGAAATGACTTCTAATATAAACAAGTGTGTGTGTGCACAAAGTGTTAACAAAATAATAACAATGCAGAATTTAAATGACACAAGATTTTTGTTAATGAAGTGGAAACTCAATATGAGAAAAACTACTCCAAGGTAGCCAAACCCAGGATATCCACTATTCAAAAGACAAGACTAGTTACAAAGTAGTAGCACTCACATACCCCTGATGCAGTGGTCGTACCTTGCACTCTAACGTGTGGCCTAACACGAACGCCTCCCAACCAGGTCTCTTGCCTGAAGGGGTCTTCAATGGAATCCTTTACCTTAGGGCCAACCCCTAAGATAGACTTCAGATAAGCCAAGCAACAACACACACAATAATGGCTTAAGAGAGACTAACTCAGCTCAATAATCTCACAATATAACTCTCTAAGCACTAATGGAATTCAATACCGAATTCTTGTCGTTCTCAAGACTAGGGACCTCTATTTATAGGCTGTAGGTTCAAATGAGCATCTGGCTTGATAAAACCTATGCGCCGTCCGAACTGTAGTCATAGGGCATCCGGACAGACAACTGTGCGATCCGCTTTCCAAAAATTTTGCTGAAATTCTTTCTTGATTTGAGCCACGTCCGAAAGGTCGCACTTCCACTGCAAGTAATTTCCATACCAAGGCTTCACGCGTCCAGACCAAGGGGATGGTCGTCCCGACGGTTGATC